>NW_027039609.1:0-79494 GCF_034236695.1 Oncorhynchus nerka
GTTATCCTGTGTGTATCCTGTGTGTGTTTCTTTTCTCTCCTTCTCCCCTCACAGGTGAAAACCATCACTCCCCAATCAGTCAACAATCAATCATCAATCAGAAGACACACCTCCTCCTATTTCCTACCCTATCACAGTTCCTTCCCCATGGTTTAAAAACCCCATCATTTGTTTGCTCTGAAGCTCAATCTCTAGCTCAATCTCTAGAGCTCAATCTCTAGAGCTCAATCTCTAGAGCTCAATCTCTCTGTAAATGCCATGTCTGTAGGTCTCTGTGGTTCACTCTCGCTTTGTGTCTTAACCTCTCTTTTGTTTAAAGCACCTCCATAGCACTTTGTCCTCACCTGTGAGTATTGTTTTTGGTTATGGTGTTTGTTTGTTTGCTGGTGGGAGAAGGGGGAAACCAAGACAAGTCGCCCATGGGCATACACTACCCGTAGGTAGACTTTGTTAAATACACTAGTTAGAACTGGGCGGACCACCCACTGTATTTTTGGTTAGTTAGTTAGCTGTTGTTAAAGTAGGCTAGTCTAGCTTAGGGGTGTTTTTGAATACTTATTGTTTCTTTCCTTGGGTCCAGCTCAGCCCCTTTTCCTGCTCCCCCCATTACCGTGTGTTTATAAATAAACCTGGAGTTTGACGGTAGATTTCTGTTGTCGTGGTTATTTCGTGCACACTTTTACTTTGTCACCATAATAATTTGCATGAGTTATGTTACGGGTCTCATTACCATCCCCCCTAGACTGTCGGGCCAAAAGGGATTCGTAACAGAGAGACAGACCAGGACAGAGCCTCTGGTCAGAGAGAGACAGACAAGGACAGAGCCTCTGGTCAGAGAGAGACAGACCAGGACAGATTCTCTGGTCAGAGAGAGACAGACCAGAACAGAGCCAGGTCTCTGGTCAGAGAGAGACAGACCAGAACAGAGCCTCTGGTCAGAGAGAGACAGACCAGAACAGAGCCTCTGGTCAGAGAGAGACAGAACAGAGCCTCTGGTCAGAGAGAGACAGACCAGGACAGAGCCTCTGGTCAGAGAGAGACAGACCAGGACAGAGCCAGGCCTCTGGTCAGAGAGAGACAGACCAGAACAGAGCCAGGCCTCTGGTCAGAGAGAGACAGACCAGGACAGAGCCAGGCCTCAAATATGATTTCACTGCACTTTATGTTCTATTCAAATATATTTCAGTTGGTCAGCTGTTTCTTAGCTGACTGAGTTCACCGTCCCAGTCAGAGCTTATGACAGCACGTCTTATGTCTTGAAAGGACAGCAGAGATATTTGTCGAAAGGGGCCTGTTTCTAATCCTGTACCCGGCCTGAACCGCTGACACCAGGCAGGGAGAGGTTTAATCAGGTCTACAGTTGAGACAACTACACAATGCAGACTGAGGAGACAACTACACAATGCAGACTGGGGGGACAACTACACAATGCAGACTGAGGAGACAACTACACAATGCAGACTGGGGAGACAACTACACAATGCAGACTGGGGAGACAACTACACAATGCAGACTGAGGAGACAACTACACAATGCAGACTGGGGAGACAACTACACAATGCAGACTGAGGAGACAACTACACAATGCAGACTGGGGGGACAACTACACAATGCAGACTGAGGAGACACCTACACAATGCAGACTGGGGGGACAACTACACAATGCAGACTGAGTAGACAACTACACAATGCAGACTGAGGGGACAACTACACAATGCAGACTGGGGGGACAACTACACAATGCAGACTGGGGGGACAACTACACAATGCAGACTGAGGAGACAACTACACAATGCAGACTGAGGAGACACCTACACAATGCAGACTGAGGAGACACCTACACAATGCAGACTGAGGAGACACCTACACAATGCAGACTGAGGAGACACCTACACAATGCAGACTGAGGAGACACCTACACAATGCAGACTGAGGAGACACCTACACAATGCAGACTGAGGAGACACCTACACAATGCAGACTGAGGAGACAACTACACAATTTAGACTGAGGTATATCATATAATCATTGTCTTATACTAGTCAGAACAGTAATCATTATCTTATATATATATTTTTTCTTCTCTTTAATCCAACTTTAATGCAACCTCTCTGTCTCTCTTTAATCCAACTCTCTCAACTCCTCTCTCTCTTTAATCCAACTCTCTCTCTCTGTCTCTCTTTAATCCAACCCTCTCTCTCTTTAATCCAACCCTCTCTCTCTCTCTCTCTTTAATCCAACCCTCTCAGACTCTCTCTTTAATCCAACCCCCTCTCTCTCTTTAATCCAACCCTCTCTCTCTCTCTCTCTCTCTTTAATCCAACCCTATCTCTTTAATCCCTCTCTCTTCTCTTTAATCCAACCCTCTCTCTTTAATCTGTCTCTCTTTAATCCAACCCCTCTCTCTCTCTTTAATCCAACCCTCTCTCTCTCTCTTCTTTAATCCAACCCCTCTCTCTCTTTAATCCAACCCTCTCTCTCTTTAATCCAACTCTCTCTCTCTCTCTTCTCTTTAATCCAACCCCCTCTCTCTCTTTAATCCAACCTCTTTAATCAACCTCTCTCTCTTTAATCCAACCCCTCTCTCTCTCTTTAATCCCTCCTCTCTCTCTTTAATCCAACCCTCTCTCTCTCTTAATCCAACCCCTCTCTCTCTTTAATCCAACCCCTCTCTCCAACCCTCTCACTTTAATCCAACCCCTCACTCTCTCCTCTCTCCTCTTTAATCCAACTCTCCCTTTCTCCAACCTCTCCTCTTTAATCCAACCCTCTCTCACTCTCTCTCTTTATCCAACCCACTCTCTCCCTCTCTCTCTTTAATCCAACCCTCTCTCTCTTTAATCCAACCGTCTCTCTCTTTATCCAACCCCTCTCTCTCTTTAATCCAACTCTCTTTAATCTCTCTTTAATCCAACTCTCTCTCTTTAATCCAACCCTCTCTCTTTAATCCAACCCTCTCTCTCTTTAATCCAACCCTCTCTCTCTTTAATCCAACCCTCTCTCTCTTTAATCCAACCCTCTCTCTCTCAACTCTCTCTCTTTAATCCAACCCTCCCTCTCTCTCTTTAATCCAACTCTCTCTCTCTCTTTATCCTCTCTCTCTCCAACCCCTCTCTCTTTAATCCAACCCTCTCTCCCTCTCTCTTTAATCCAACCCTCTTTCTCCTCTCTCTCTTTAATCCAACCCTCTCTCTCTCTCTCTCTTTAATCCAACCCCTCTCTCTCTCTCTTTAATCCAACCCTCTCTCTCCTGTCTCTCTTTAATCCAACTCCTCTCTCTCTTTAATCCTCTCTCTCCCCTCTCTCTCTTTAATCCAACTCCTCTTCTCTCTTTAATCCAACCCTCTCTCTCTTTAATCCAACCCTCTCTCTTTAATCCAACCCTCTCTCTCCTCTCTCTCTTTAATCCAACCCTCTCTCTTTTTATCTCTCTCTCTCTCTCTCTCTCTTTAATCCAACCCCCCCTCTCTCTCTTTAATCCAACCTCTCTCTCTCTCTCTCTTTAATCCAACCCTCTCTTTCTCCTCTCTCTCTTTAATCCAACCCTCTCTCTCTCTCTCTTTAATCCAACCCTCTCTCTCTCTCTTCTCTTTAATCCAACCCTCTCTCCCTCTCCCTCTCTCTCTTTAATCCAACCCTCTCTCTCTCTCTCTTTAATCCAACCCTCTCTCTTTAATCCAACCCTCTCTCTCTTTAATCCAACCCTCCCTCTCTCTCTCTTTAATCCAACCCTCTCTCTCCCTCTCTCTCTTTAATCCAACCATCTCTCTTCTCCCTCTCTCTCTTTAATCCAACCCTCCCTCTCTCTCTCTCTTTAATCCAACCCTCTCTCTCTCTCTCTCTTTAATCCAACCCCTCTCTCTCTCTCTTTAATCCAACCCCTCTCTCTCTTTAATCCAAACCCCTCTCCCTCTCTCTCTTTAATCCAACCCTCTCTCCTCTCTCTCTTTAATCCAAACCTCTCTCTCTCTTTAATCCAACCCTCTCTCTCTCTCTCTCTTTAATCCAACTCTCTCCCCTCTCTCTCTTTAATCCAACCCTCTCTCTCCCTCTCTCTCTTTAATCCAACCCTCTCTCTCTCTCTCTTTAAATCCAACCCTCTCTCCCTCTCTCTCTTTAATCCAACCCTCTCTCTCTCTCTCTCTTTAATCCAACCCCTCTCTCTTTAATCCAACCCTCTCTCTCTCTCTCTTTAATCCAACCCCTCTCTCTCTCTCTCTTTAATCCAACCTCTCTCTCCCTCTCTCTCTTTAATCCAACCCTCTCTCTCTCTCTTTAATCCAACCTCTCTCTCTCCCTCTCTCTCTTTAATCCAACCCTCTCTCTTTAATCCAACCTCCCTCTCTCTCTTTAATCCAACCCTCTCTCTCCCTCTCTCTCTTTAATCCAACCCTCTCTTCTCCCTCTCTCTCTTTAATCCAACCCTCTCTCTCTTTAATCCAACCCTCTCTCTCCCTCTCTCTCTTTAATCCAACCCCTCTCTCTCTTTAATCCAACCCCTCTCTCTCTCTTTAATCCAACCCTCTCTCTCTTTAATCCAACCCTCTCTCTCCAACCCTCTCTCTCTTTCCAACCTCTCTCTTTAATCCAACCCTCTTTAATCCAACCCTCTCCAACCCCTCTCTCTTTAATCCAACCCCCTCTTTAATCCAACCCTCTCTCTTTTAATCCAACCCTCCCTCTCTCTCTTTCCAATCTCAATCCAACCCCTCTCTCTCTCTTTAATCCAACCCTCTCTCTCCTCCTCTCTCTCTCTCTTTAATCCAACCCCTCTCTCCCTCTCTCTCTTTAATCCAACCCTCTCTCTCTTTAATCCAACCCTCTCTCTCCCTCTCTCTCTCTTTAATCCAACCCCTCTCTCTCTCTCTCTTTAATCCAACCCCCTCCTCTCTCTCCAACCCTCCCTCTCTCTCTTTAATCCAACCCTCTCTCTCTCTCTCTCTTTAATCCAATCTCTTTAATCCAACCCTCTCTCTCTTTAATCCAACCCTCTCTCTCTCTCTCTCTTTTCCAATCCATCTTTAACCAACCCTCTCTCTCCTCTCTTTAATCCAACCTCCTCTCTCTTTAATCCAACCCTCTCTCTCTTAATCCAACCTCTCTCTCTCTCTTTAATCCAACCCTCTCTCCCTCCTCTCTCTCTCTCTCTTTAATCCAACCCTCTCCCTCTCCTCTTTAATCCAACCCTCTCTCTCTTTAATCCAACCCTCTCTCTCTCCTCTCTCTCTTTAATCCAACCCTCTCTCTCTCTTTAATCCAACTCTCTCTCTTTAATCCAACCCTCTCTCTCTCTCTCTCTTTAATCCAACCCTCTCCTCTCTCTCTTTAATCCAACCCTCTCTCTCTCTCTCTTTAATCCAACCCCTCTCTCTCTCTTTAATCCAACCCCTCTCTCTCTCTCTTTAATCCAACCCTCTCTCTCTCTCTCTTTAATCCAACCCTCTCTTTAATCTCTTTAATCTCTCTCTCTTTAATCCAACCCTCTCCCCCTCTCTCTCTTTAATCCAACCCTCTCTCTCCCTTTCTCTTTAATCCAACCCTCTCTCTCTTTAATCCAACCCTCTCTCTCTCTCTCTCTTTAATCCAACCCCTCCTCTCTCTTTAATCCAATCAACCCTCTCTCTCTTTAATCCAACCCCTCTCTCTCTTTAATCCAACCCTCTCTCTCTTTAATCCAACCCTCTCTCTCTCTTTAATCCAACCCTCTCTCTCTCTCTCTTTAATCCAACCCTCCTCTCTCTCTTTAATCCAACCCTCTCCCTCTCTCTCTTTAATCCAACCCTCTCTCTCTTTAATCCAACTCCTCTCTCTCTTTAATCCAACCCTCTCCCTCTCTCTCTTTAATCCAACCCTCTCTCTCCCTCTCTCTCTTTAATCCAACCCTCTCTCTCTTTAATCTCTCTCTCTTTAATCCAACCTCTCTCTCTCTTTAATCCAACCCTCTCTCTCTCTCTCTTTAATCCAACCCTCTCTCTCCCAGCCCCCTCTCTCTCCAACCCTCTCTCTCTCTCTCTTTAATCCAACCCTCTCTCTTTAATCCTCTCTCTCTTTAATCCAACCTCTCCAACCCCTCTCTCTCTTTAATCCAACCCCCTCTCTCTCTTTAATCCAACCCTCTCTCTCTCTTCTTTAATCCAACCCCTCTCTCTTTAATCCAACCCCTCTCTCTCTCTTTAATCCAACCTCTCTCTCCTCTCTCTCTTTAATCCAACTCTTTAATCCAACCCTCTCTCTCTCTTTAATCCAACCCTCTCTCCTCTCTCTCTTTAATCCCTCTCTCTCTTTAATCCAACCCCTCTCTCTCTCTCTCTCTTTAATCCAACCCTCTCTCTCTTTAATCCAACCTCCTCTCCTCTCTCTCTTTAATCCAACCCCTCTCTCTCTCTTTAATCCAACCTCTCTCTCTCTCTTTAATCCAACTTTAATCCAACCCTCTCTCTCTTTAATCCAACCCTCTCTCCTCTCTCTCTTTAATCCAACCCTCTCTCTCTTTAATCTCTCTCTTTAATCCAACCCTCCTCTCTCTCTTTAATCCAACCCTCTCTCTCTTTAATCCAACCCTCCTCTCTCTCTTTAATCCAACCTCTCTCTCTCTCTTTAATCCTCTCTCTCTTTAATCTCTCTCTTTAATCCAACCCTCTCTCCCCTCTCTCTCTTTAATCCAACCTCTCTTTAATCTCTCTCTCTTTAATCCAACCCCTCTCTCTCTCTTTAATCCAACCCTCTCTCTCTCTCTCTCTTTAATCCAACCTCTCTCTCTTTTCCAACCTCTCTCTCTCTCTTTAATCCAACCCTCTCTCTCTCTCTTTAATCCAAACCCTCTCTCTCTCTTTAATCCAACCTCTCTCGCTCCAACCCCTCTCTCTCTTTAATCCAACCCTCTTTAATCTCTCTCTCCAACCCTCTTCTCTTTAATCCAACCTCTCTCTCTCTCTTTAATCCAACCCTCTCTCCCTCTCTCTCTTTAATCCAACCCTCTCTCTCTCTCTCTTTAATCTCTCTTTAATCCAACCCTCTCTCTCTCTCTCTCTCTCTCTTTAATCCAACCCTCTCTCTCCCCTCTCTCTCTTTAATCCAACCCTCTCTCTCTTTAATCCAACCTCTCTCTTTAATCCAACCCTCTCTCTCTCTCTCTTTAATCCAACCCTCTCTCTCTCTCTCTCTTTAATCCAACCCTCTCTCCTCTCTCTTTAATCCAACCCCTCTCTCTCTTTAATCCCATTTAATCCAACCCTCTCTCTCCCTCTCTCTTTAATCCAATATTTAATCCAACCCTCTCTCTCTCCTCTCTCTCTCTCTTTAATCCAACCTCCTTCTATCCAACCCCCTCTCTCTCTTTAATCCAACCCTCTCCTCCCTCTCTCTCTTTAATCCAACCTCTGTCTCTTTAATCCAACCCTCTCTCTCTCTTTAAGCTGCTGCTTCTAATGGCTTTTCCAACCCCTCTCTCTCTCCCAAATGGTTCTCTCCTTTAATCCAACCCTCTTCCCTTTCTCCCCTACAGATGATCAGGCAGATAAAAGACAAAGGTCTGAGTTAGTGAACAGGCTAGTCTTGGTGCCATTTTGTTTGTGGTTAAATCCTGCCCTCCAGGGCGCCGTGCTGCTCAGTACGGTGGAGCTACATCCAAGGCTAGAGCACTACTCTCAGCACGAGCGCCCTGGAGGGAACAGGAACCATTTAAGGTGGACAAACAAACACATTTTTCCAATCATCATTCATTTCTGGCTTATTGAGAGGATCAGGGAGGCGGAGTCAGACACAAAGACACATTCTGGAAGTTGCTGGTTGTACCCTTCTCTCTCTGTGTCTGTGTCTCTCTCCTCTCTCTCCTCTCTCTCTCTCTCTGTGTCTGTGTCTCTCTCTGTCTCTCTCTCTGTCTCTCTCTCTGTCTCTGTCTCTCTCTCTCTCTGTGTCTCTCTCTCTCTCTCTCTCTGTCTCTGTCTCTCTCTCTCTGTCTCTGTCTCTCTGTCTATCTCTCTCTCTCTGTCTCTGTCTCTCTCTCTCTCTCTCTCTCTCTCTGTCTCTCTCTGTCTCTCTCTGTGTCTCTCTCCCCCCCGTTCTGCTTTAAGCCAGGGCTGAATCAACACTCTGTTTCAGCTGGATGTCTCCAGACATCAGAAGGGGGAGCTTAGCCATGGTGCAGGTGTGTGTCGGCACGAAGCAGGCATTGTCAATGGGCTTAGAGCTCTGCGTCTTGCTGTGCTGCGATTGGTCAGCGGACAGTCATGTGGAGCAGGTCTCTGATGTCACTGCATCCTCAGGAGCTCAGTACCAATCAGAGAGTGTGGAGGGGGGTAGCGAGAATTATAGTTTGGCGTGACTGGTATGAGGTGTCATGGGTGTTTGTGTTGAGCTAGTGCTGATGGTTTTGGAGAACAGTCCCCAGGCTAGATGGTAAGCCAATAGGAGCCAGCCATTCAAACCCACTACTGAGCACTGTGCTGTTCCTCATCGCACCACCAGGTGTCAGGCTTTCTCTACATTTTTACCCCAGCCAGCTCTGAGGAGCATCAGAATGACATGCTATGCAACGTATTCCTGTCATGTAGTATTCTGAAGAGGACAGAGAACGGCCAGACGACAGGCTGCCCTTGAACAGGATGTGATTCAGGGGGAAAGGGGCCGTGTCAGGGAGTGTAAAGACAAAACACCATGTGATAATCCTTGAGCATCATTGGTCTATGACCCCGGAATCAAAACAAAACAATGTTTTAGTGTTATCGTGTCTCTTATTTTCAGACAATATTCACCAAACTCTTTTTTCCATTTTACTGGCAGTGACGAACCAGCCATCAGAAGCAATGTGTCCACATTAAATCACAGAAGGAAAGGTTTTAGGGGTCTCTATTACACTACATTGGTTATGAGAAGTGTCTGATGAAGGATTTAGGGGTCTCTACTACACTACATTGGTTATGAGAAGTGTCTGATGATAGCTCATCTGTCTGTCTGTCTGTCTGTCTGTCTGTCTGTCTGTCTGTCTGTCTGTCTGTCTGTCTCTGTTTCAGCCTGCAGTCTCAGCTCAAAATGCTTTCAGGGGTCAACTAGTCCCGACTCACCTCTGCATCCCAAATGGCACCCTATTCCCTATGTAGTGCACTACTTTAGACCAGAACCCTATTCCCTATATAGTACACTACTATAGACCAGGGCCCTATTCCCTATATAGTACACTACTATAGACCAAAGCCCTATTCCCTATATAGTACACTACTTTAGACCAGAGCCCTATTCCCTATATAGTGCACTACTTTAGAACAGAGCCCTATTCCCTATATAGTACACTACTTTAGACCAGAGCCCTATTCCCTATATAGTGCACTACTTTAGAACAGAGCCCTATTCCCTATATAGTGCACTACTTTAGAACAGAGCCCTATTCCCTATATAGTACACTACATTAGACCAGAGCCCTATTCCCTACATAGTACACTACTTTAGACTAGAGCCATATTCCCTATATAGTGCACTACTATAGACAGAGCCCTATTCCCTATATAGTGCACTACTATAGACCAGAGCCCTATTCCCTATATAGTGCACTACTTTAGACCAGAGCCCTATTCCCTATATAGTACACTACTATAGACCAGAGCCCTATTCCCTATATAATGCACTACTTTAGACCAGAGCCCTATTCCCTATATAATGCACTACTTTAGACCAGAGCCCTATTCCCTATATAGTACACTACTTTAGACCAGAGCCCTATTCCCTATATAGTACACTACTTTAGACCAGAGCCCTATTCCCTATATAGTACACTACTTTAGACCAGAGCCCTATTCCCTATATAGTACACTACTTTAGACCAGGGCCGATAGGGGATAAGGGGCAGACAGATGTAGGCTGTCCATCACGGCACACACACACACACACACAGACACACACACACACACGCACACACACACACACACACACACATGCACACACACACACACACACACACACACACACACATGCACACACACACACACACACGCATACACACACACACACACACACACACACACACACACACACACACACACACACACACAGTTTTTTCAGAGAGATGTCCATCACTGCACAGGGAAAGACAAGGATATTAAAAGGGTAGAGATGAGAGGAGGCTGGTATTTAAAGGGTAGAGATGAGAGGAGGCTGGTATTTAAAGGGTAGAGATGAGAGGAGGCTGGTATTTAAAGGGTAGAGATGAGAGGAGGCTGGTATTTAAAGGGTAGAGATGAGAGGAGGCTGGTATTTAAAGGGTAGGGATGCACAGGAGGCTGGTATTTAAAGGGTAGAGATGAGAGGAGGCTGGTATTTAAAGGGTAGAGATGAGAGGAGGCTGGTATTAAAAGGGATGGATGCACAGGAGGCTGGTATTTAAAGGGTAGAGATGAGAGGAGGCTGGTATTTAAAGGGTAGAGATGAGAGGAGGCTGGTATTTAAAGGGTAGAGATGAGAGGAGGCTGGTATTTAAAGGGTAGAGATGAGAGGAGGCTGGTATTTAAAGGGTAGTGATGTACAGGAGGCTGGTATTTAAAGGGTAGAGATGAGAGGCTGGAGGTAGAGATGAGAGGGCTGGTATTTAAAGGGTAGAGATGAGAGGAGGCTGGTATTTAAAGGGTAGAGATGACAGGAGGAGGGTAGAGATGAGAGGAGGCTGGTATTTAAAGGGTAGAGATGAGAGGAGGCTGGTATTTAAAGGGTAGAGATGAGAGGAGGCTGGTATTTAAAGGGTAGAGATGAGAGGAGGCTGGTATTTAAAGGGTAGAGATGAGAGGAGGCTGGTATTTAAAGGGTAGAGATGAGAGGAGGCTGGATGAGAGGATTTAAAGGGTAGAGATGAGAGGAGGCTGGTATTTAAAGGGTAGAGATGAGAGGAGGCTGGTATTTAAGGGTAGAGATGAGAGGAGGCTGGTATTTAAAGGGTAGAGATGAGAGGAGGCTGGTATTTAGAGATGAAGGGGCTGGTATTTAGAGATGAGAGGAGGCTGGTATTTAAAGGGTAGAGATGCACAGGAGGCTGGTATTTAAAGGGTAGAGATGAGAGGAGGCTGGTATTTAAAGGGTAGAGATGAGAGGAGGCTGGTATTTAAAGGGTAGAGATGCACAGGAGGCTGGTATTTAAAGGGTAGAGATGAGAGGAGGCTGGTATTTAAAGGGTAGAGATGAGAGGAGGCTGGTATTAAAGGGATGGATGCACAGGAGATAAAGGGTAGAGATGAGAGGAGGCTGGTATTTAAAGGGTAGAGATGAGAGGAGGCTGGTATTTAAAGGGTAGGATAGAGGCTGGTATTTAAGGGGTAGAGATGAGGAGGCTGGTATTTAAAGGGTAGAGATGAGAGGAGGCTGGTATTTAAAGGGTAGAGATGAGAGGAGGCTGGTATTTAAAGGGTAGAGATGAGAGGAGGCTGGTATTTAAAGGGTAGAGATGCTGGTATTTAAAGGGTAGAGATGAGAGGAGGCTGGTATTTAAAGGGTAGAGATGACAGGAGGCTGGTATTTAAAGGGTAGAGATGAGAGGAGGCTGGTATTTAAAGGGTAGAGATGAGAGGAGGCTGGTATTTAAAGGGTAGAGATTTAAAGGGTAGAGATGAGAGGAGGCTGGTATTTAAAGGGTAGAGATGCACAGGAGGCTGGTATTTAAAGGGTAGAGATGAGAGGAGGCTGGTATTTAAAGGGTAGAGATGAGAGGAGGCTGGTATTTAAAGGGTAGAGATGCACAGGAGGCTGGTATTTAAAGGGTAGAGATGAGAGGAGGCTGGTATTTAAAGGGTAGAGATGAGAGGAGGCTGGTATTTAAAGGGTAGGGATGAGAGGAGGCTGGTATTTAAAGGGATGGATGCACAGGAGGCTGGTATTTAAAGGGTAGGGATGAGAGGAGGCTGGTATTTAAAGGGATGGATGCACAGGAGGCTGGTATTTAAAGGGTAGAGATGAGAGGAGGCTGGTATTTAAAGGGTAGAGATGAGAGGAGGCTGGTATTTAAAGGGTAGGGCTGCACAGGAGGCTGGTATTTAAAGGGAGGGATGAGAGGAGGCTGGTATTTAAAGGGTAGAGATGAGATGAGGCTGGTATTTAAAGGGTAGAGATGAGAGGAGGCTGGTATTTAAAGGGTAGAGATGAGAGGAGGCTGGTATTTAAAGGGTAGAGATGAGAGGAGGCTGGTATTTAAAGGGTAGAGATGAGAGGAGGCTGGTATTTAAAGGGTAGGGATGAGAGGAGGCTGGTATTTAAAGGGTAGGGATGAGAGGAGGCTGGTATTTAAAGGGATGGATGCACAGGAGGCTGGTATTTAAAGAAGCAGAAGGTTGGAAGCAGAAGACAATCTGGCCAATTACCATCAGTCTGAGAGGACACACAGGAGAGACAGGCCAGACTGTCTCACTGCTGGATGATGGGGGGAGACAGGCCAAACTGTCTCACTGCTGGGTGATAGGGGGAGACAGGCCAGACTGTCTCACTGCTGGATGATGGGGGGAGACAGGCCAGACTGTCTCACTGCTGGGTGATAGGGGGAGACAGGCCAGACTGTCTCACTGCTAGGTGATAGGGGGAGACAGGCCAGACTGTCTCACTGCTGGGTGATGGGGGGAGACAGGCCAGACTGTCTCACTGCTGGATGATGGGGGGAGACAGGCCAGACTGTCTCACTGCTGGGTGATAGGGGGAGACAGGCCAGACTGTCTCACTGCTGGGTGATGGGGGGAGACAGGCCAGACTGTCTCACTGCTGGGTGATAGGGGGAGACAGGCCAGACTGTCTCACTGCTAGATGATAGGGGGAGACAGGCCAGACTGTCTCACTGCTGGATGATGGGGGGAGACAGGCCAGACTGTCTCACTGCTGGGTGATGGGGGGAGACAGGCCAGACTGTCTCACTGCTAGGTGATAGGGGGAGACAGGCCAGACTGTCTCACTGCTGGATGATAGGGGGAGACAGGCCAGACTGTCTCACTGCTGGGTGATGGGGGGAGACAGGCCAGACTGTCTCACTGCTAGGTGATAGGGGGAGACAGGCCAGACTGTCTCACTGCTGGATGATAGGGGGAGACAGGCCAGACTGTCTCACTGCTGGGTGATAGGGGGAGACAGGCCAGACTGTCTCACTGCTGGGTGATAGGGGGAGACAGGCCAGACTGTCTCACTGCTAGGTGATAGGGAGAGACAGGCCAGACTGTCTCACTGCTAGGTGATAGGGGGAGACAGGCCAGACTGTCTCACTGCTAGGTGATGGGGGGAGACAGGCCAGACTGTCTCACTGCTAGGTGATAGGGGGAGACAGGCCAGACTGTCTCACTGCTGGGTGATAGGGGGAGACAGGCCAGACTGTCTCACTGCTGGGTGATAGGGGGAGACAGGCCAGACTGTCTCACTGCTGGGTGATGGGGGAGACAGGCCAGACTGTCTCACTGCTAGGTGATAGGGGGAGACAGGCCAGACTGTCTCACTGCTGGGTGATAGGGGAGACAGGCCAGACTGTCTCACTGCTAGGTGATAGGGGAGACAGGCCAGACTGTCTCACTGCTGGGTGATGGGGGGGGAGACAGGCCAGACTGTCTCACTGCTGGGTGATAGGGGAGACAGGCCAGACTGTCTCACTGCTAGGTGATAGGGGGAGACAGGCCAGACTGTCTCACTGCTGGGTGATGGGGGGAGACAGGCCAGACTATCTCACTGCTGGGTGATAGGGGAGACAGGCCAGACTGTCTCACTGCTAGGTGATAGGGGAGACAGGCCAGACTGTCTCACTGCTGGGTGATAGGGGAGACAGGCCAGACTGTCTCACTGCTAGGTGATAGGGGAGACAGGCCAGACTGTCTCACTGCTGGGTGATGGGGGAGACAGGCCAGACTGTCTCACTGCTGGGTGATGGGGAGACAGGCCAGACTGTCTCACTGCTAGGTGATAGGGGAGACAGGCCAGACTGTCTCACTGCTGGATGATAGGGGAGACAGGCCAGACTGTCTCACTGCTGGATGATAGGGGAGACAGGCCAGACTGTCTCACTGCTGGGTGATGGGGGAGACAGGCCAGACTGTCTCACTGCTGGATGATAGGGGAGACAGGCCAGACTGTCTCACTGCTGGGTGATGGGGGAGACAGGCCAGACTGTCTCACTGCTGGGTGATAGGGGAGACAGGCCAGACTGTCTCACTGCTGGGTGATAGGGGAGACAGGCCAGACTGTCTCACTGCTGGTGATAGGGGGAGACAGGCCAGACTGTCTCACTGCTGGGTGATAGGGGAGACAGGCCAGACTGTCTCACTGCTGGGTGATAGGGGAGACAGGCCAGACTGTCTCACTGCTGGGTGATAGGGGAGACAGGCCAGACTGTCTCACTGCTGGGTGATGGGGAGACAGGCCAGACTGTCTCACTGCTAGGTGATAGGGGAGACAGGCCAGACTGTCTCACTGCTGGTGATAGGGAGACAGGCCAGACTGTCTCACTGCTAGGTGATAGGGGAGACAGGCCAGACTGTCTCACTGCTGGGTGATGGGGGAGACAGGCCAGACTGTCTCACTGCTGGGTGATAGGGGAGACAGGCCAGACTTTCTCACTGCTAGGTGATAGGGGAGACAGGCCAGACTGTCTCACTGCTGGGTGATGGGGAGACAGGCCAGACTATCTCACTGCTGGGTGATAGGGGAGACAGGCCAGACTGTCTCACTGCTAGGTGATAGGGGAGACAGGCCAGACTGTCTCACTGCTGGGTGATAGGGGGAGACAGGCCAGACTGTCTCACTGCTAGGTGATAGGGGGAGACAGGCCAGACTGTCTCACTGCTGGGTGATGGGGGGAGACAGGCCAGACTGTCTCACTGCTAGGTGATAGGGGGAGACAGGCCAGACTGTCTCACTGCTGGATGATAGGGGGAGACAGGCCAGACTGTCTCACTGCTGGGTGATAGGGGGAGACAGGCCAGACTGTCTCACTGCTGGGTGATGGGGGAGACAGGCCAGACTGTCTCACTGCTAGGTGATAGGGGGAGACAGGCCAGACTGTCTCACTGCTGGGTGATAGGGGAGACAGGCCAGACTGTCTCACTGCTAGGTGATAGGGGGAGACAGGCCAGACTGTCTCACTGCTGGGTGATGGGGGGAGACAGGCCAGACTGTCTCAATGCTGGATGATAGGGGGAGACAGGCCAGACTGTCTCACTGCTGGGTGATAGGGGGAGACAGGCCAGACTGTCTCACTGCTGGGTGATAGGGGGAGACAGGCCAGACTGTCTCACTGCTAGGTGATAGGGGGAGACAGGCCAGACTGTCTCACTGGGTGATGGGGAGACAGGCCAGACTGTCTCACTGCTGGATGATGGGGGAGACAGGCCAGACTGTCTCACTGCTGGGTGATAGGGGAGACAGGCCAGACTGTCTCACTGCTGGGTGATGGGGAGACAGGCCAGACTGTCTCACTGCTAGGTGATGGGGGAGACAGGCCAGACTGTCTCACTGCTGGGTGATAGGGGAGACAGGCCAGACTGTCTCACTGCTGGGTGATAGGGGAGACAGGCCAGACTGTCTCACTGCTGGGTGATAGGGGAGACAGGCCAGACTGTCTCACTGCTGGGTGATGGGGAGACAGGCCAGACTGTCTCACTGCTGGGTGATAGGGGAGACAGGCCAGACTGTCTCACTGCTGGGTGATAGGGGAGACAGGCCAGACTGTCTCACTGCTGGGTGATAGGGGAGACAGGCCAGACTGTCTCACTGCTAGGTGATAGGGGGAGACAGGCCAGACTGTCTCACTGCTGGGTGATAGGGGAGACAGGCCAGACTGTCTCACTGCTGGGTGATGGGGGGAGACAGGCCAGACTGTCTCACTGCTAGGTGATAGGGGGAGACAGGCCAGACTGTCTCACTGCTGGGTGATAGGGGAGACAGGCCAGACTGTCTCACTGCTAGGTGATAGGGGGAGACAGGCCAGACTGTCTCACTGCTGGGTGATGGGGGGAGACAGGCCAGACTGTCTCACTGCTGGATGATGGGGGGAGACAGGCCAGACTGTCTCACTGCTGGGTGATAGGGGGAGACAGGCCAGACTGTCTCACTGCTGGGTGATGGGGGGAGACAGGCCAGACTGTCTCACTGCTAGGTGATAGGGGGAGACAGGCCAGACTGTCTCACTGCTGGGTGATAGGGGGAGACAGGCCAGACTGTCTCACTGCTGGGTGATAGGGGAGACAGGCCAGACTGTCTCACTGCTGGGTGATAGGGGAGACAGGCCAGACTGTCTCACTGCTGGGTGATAGGGGGAGACAGGCCAGACTGTCTCACTGCTGGGTGATAGGGGGAGACAGGCCAGACTGTCTCACTGCTGGGTGATAGGGGGAGACAGGCCAGACTGTCTCACTGCTGGGTGATAGGGGGAGACAGGCCAGACTGTCTCACTGCTGGGTGATGGGGAGACAGGCCAGACTGTCTCACTGCTGGGTGATAGGGGAGACAGGCCAGACTGTCTCACTGCTGGGTGATAGGGGAGACAGGCCAGACTGTCTCACTGCTGGGTGATAGGGGAGACAGGCCAGACTGTCTCACTGCTGGGTGATAGGGGGAGACAGGCCAGACTGTCTCACTGCTGGGTGATAGGGGGAGACAGGCCAGACTGTCTCACTGCTGGGTGATAGGGGGAGACAGGCCAGACTGTCTCACTGCTGGGTGATAGGGGGAGACAGGCCAGACTGTCTCACTGCTGGGTGATGGGGGGAGACAGGCCAGACTATCTCACTGCTGGGTGATAGGGGGAGACAGGCCAGACTGTCTCACTGCTGGGTGATAGGGGGAGACAGGCCAGACTGTCTCACTGCTGGGTGATAGGGGGAGACAGGCCAGACTGTCTCACTGCTGGGTGATGGGGGAGACAGGCCAGACTGTCTCACTGCTAGGTGATAGGGGGAGACAGGCCAGACTGTCTCACTGCTGGGTGATAGGGGAGACAGGCCAGACTGTCTCACTGCTAGGTGATAGGGGGAGACAGGCCAGACTGTCTCACTGCTGGGTGATGGGGGGAGACAGGCCAGACTGTCTCACTGCTGGGTGATAGGGGGAGACAGGCCAGACTGTCTCACTGCTAGGTGATAGGGGGAGACAGGCCAGACTGTCTCACTGCTGGGTGATGGGGGGAGACAGGCCAGACTATCTCACTGCTGGGTGATAGGGGGAGACAGGCCAGACTGTCTCACTGCTGGGTGATAGGGGAGACAGGCCAGACTGTCTCACTGCTGGGTGATAGGGAGACAGGCCAGACTGTCTCACTGCTGGGTGATGGGGAGACAGGCCAGACTGTCTCACTGCTAGGTGATAGGGGAGACAGGCCAGACTGTCTCACTGCTGGGTGATAGGGGAGACAGGCCAGACTGTCTCACTGCTAGGTGATAGGGGAGACAGGCCAGACTGTCTCACTGCTGGGTGATGGGGAGACAGGCCAGACTGTCTCACTGCTGGGTGATAGGGGAGACAGGCCAGACTGTCTCACTGCTAGGTGATAGGGGAGACAGGCCAGACTGTCTCACTGCTGGGTGATGGGGAGACAGGCCAGACTATCTCACTGCTGGGTGATAGGGGAGACAGGCCAGACTGTCTCACTGCTAGGTGATAGGGGGAGACAGGCCAGACTGTCTCACTGCTGGGTGATAGGGGGAGACAGGCCAGACTGTCTCACTGCTAGGTGATAGGGGGAGACAGGCCAGACTGTCTCACTGCTGGGTGATGGGGGGAGACAGGCCAGACTGTCTCACTGCTGGGTGATGGGGGGAGACAGGCCAGACTGTCTCACTGCTAGGTGATAGGGGGAGACAGGCCAGACTGTCTCACTGCTGGATGATAGGGGGAGACAGGCCAGACTGTCTCACTGCTGGGTGATAGGGGAGACAGGCCAGACTGTCTCACTGCTGGGTGATGGGGGAGACAGGCCAGACTGTCTCACTGCTGGGTGATAGGGGAGACAGGCCAGACTGTCTCACTGCTGGGTGATGGGGGAGACAGGCCAGACTGTCTCACTGCTGGGTGATGGGGGAGGGGAGACAGGCCAGACTGTCTCACTGCTGGGTGATAGGGGAGACAGGCCAGACTGTCTCACTGCTGGGTGATAGGGGAGACAGGCCAGACTGTCTCACTGCTGGGTGATAGGGGGAGACAGGCCAGACTGTCTCACTGCTGGGTGATAGGGGAGACAGGCCAGACTGTCTCACTGCTGGGTGATAGGGGGAGACAGGCCAGACTGTCTCACTGCTGGTGATGGGGAGACAGGCCAGACTGTCTCACTGCTAGGTGATAGGGGAGACAGGCCAGACTGTCTCACTGCTGGGTGATAGGGAGACAGGCCAGACTGTCTCACTGCTAGGGTGATAGTGGGGAGACAGGCCAGACTGTCTCACTGCTGGGTGATGGGGGGAGACAGGCCAGACTGTCTCACTGCTGGGTGATAGGGGGAGACAGGCCAGACTTTCTCACTGCTAGGTGATAGGGGGAGACAGGCCAGACTGTCTCACTGCTGGGTGATGGGGGGAGACAGGCCAGACTATCTCACTGCTGGGTGATAGGGGGAGACAGGCCAGACTGTCTCACTGCTAGGTGATAGGGGGAGACAGGCCAGACTGTCTCACTGCTGGGTGATAGGGGGAGACAGGCCAGACTGTCTCACTGCTAGGTGATAGGGGAGACAGGCCAGACTGTCTCACTGCTGGGTGATGGGGGGAGACAGGCCAGACTGTCTCACTGCTAGGTGATAGGGGGAGACAGGCCAGACTGTCTCACTGCTGGATGATAGGGGGAGACAGGCCAGACTGTCTCACTGCTGGGTGATAGGGGGAGACAGGCCAGACTGTCTCACTGCTGGGTGATGGGGAGACAGGCCAGACTGTCTCACTGCTAGGTGATAGGGGAGACAGGCCAGACTGTCTCACTGCTGGGTGATGGGGAGACAGGCCAGACTGTCTCAATGCTGGATGATAGGGGAGACAGGCCAGACTGTCTCACTGCTGGGTGATAGGGGAGACAGGCCAGACTGTCTCACTGCTGGGTGATAGGGGAGACAGGCCAGACTGTCTCACTGCTAGGTGATAGGGGAGACAGGCCAGACTGTCTCACTGCTAGGGGAGACAGGTGATGGGGGAGACAGGCCAGACTGTCTCACTGCTGGATGATGGGGAGACAGGCCAGACTGTCTCACTGCTGGGTGATAGGGGAGACAGGCCAGACTGTCTCACTGCTGGGTGATGGGGAGACAGGCCAGACTGTCTCACTGCTAGGTGATAGGGGGAGACAGGCCAGACTGTCTCACTGCTGGGTGATAGGGGGAGACAGGCCAGACTGTCTCACTGCTGGGTGATAGGGGGAGACAGGCCAGACTGTCTCACTGCTGGGTGATAGGGGGAGACAGGCCAGACTGTCTCACTGCTGGGTGATGGGGGGAGACAGGCCAGACTGTCTCACTGCTGGGTGATAGGGGGAGACAGGCCAGACTGTCTCACTGCTGGGTGATAGGGGGAGACAGGCCAGACTGTCTCACTGCTAGGTGATAGGGGGAGACAGGCCAGACTGTCTCACTGCTGGATGATAGGGGGAGACAGGCCAGACTGTCTCACTGCTGGGTGATAGGGGGAGACAGGCCAGACTGTCTCACTGCTGGGTGATGGGGGAGACAGGCCATACTGTCTCACTGCTAGGTGATAGGGGGAGACAGGCCAGACTGTCTCACTGCTGGGTGATAGGGGAGACAGGCCAGACTGTCTCACTGCTAGGTGATAGGGGGAGACAGGCCAGACTGTCTCACTGCTGGGTGATGGGGGGAGACAGGCCAGACTGTCTCACTGCTGGATGATGGGGGGAGACAGGCCAGACTGTCTCACTGCTGGGTGATAGGGGGAGACAGGCCAGACTGTCTCACTGCTGGGTGATGGGGGGAGACAGGCCAGACTGTCTCACTGCTAGGTGATAGGGGGAGACAGGCCAGACTGTCTCACTGCTGGGTGATAGGGTCTCACTGCTGGGTGATGGGGAGACAGGCCAGACTGTCTCACTGCTGGGTGATAGGGGAGACAGGCCAGACTGTCTCACTGCTGGGTGATAGGGGAGACAGGCCAGACTGTCTCACTGCTGGGTGATAGGGGAGACAGGCCAGACTGTCTCACTGCTGGGTGATACTGCTGGTGGGGAGACAGGCCAGACTGTCTCACTGCTGGGTGATAGGGGAGACAGGCCAGACTGTCTCACTGCTGGGTGATAGGGGGAGACAGGCCAGACTGTCTCACTGCTGGGTGATGGGGGGAGACAGGCCAGACTGTCTCACTGCTGGGGAGACAGGGGTGATAGGGGAGACAGGCCAGACTGTCTCACTGCTGGGTGATAGGGGAGACAGGCCAGACTGTCTCACTGCTGGGTGATGGGGGGAGACAGGCCAGACTGTCTCACTGCTGGGTGATAGGGGGAGACAGGCCAGACTGTCTCACTGCTGGGTGATAGGGGGAGACAGGCCAGACTGTCTCACTGCTGGGTGATAGGGGAGACAGGCCAGACTGTCTCACTGCTAGGTGATAGGGGAGACAGGCCAGACTGTCTCACTGCTAGGTGATGGGGAGACAGGCCAGACTGTCTCACTGCTAGGTGATGGGGAGACAGGCCAGACTGTCTCACTGCTGGGTGATAGGGGGAGACAGGCCAGACTGTCTCACTGCTGGGTGATGGGGGAGACAGGCCAGACTGTCTCACTGCTAGGTGATAGGGGGAGACAGGCCAGACTGTCTCACTGCTAGGTGATGGGGGGAGACAGGCCAGACTGTCTCACTGCTGGGTGATGGGGGGAGACAGGCCAGACTGTCTCACTGCTGGATGATAGGGGGAGACAGGCCAGACTGTCTCACTGCTGGGTGATGGGGGGAGACAGGCCAGACTGTCTCATTGCTAGGTGATAGGGGGAGACAGGCCAGACTATCTCACTGCTAGGTGATAGGGGGAGACAGGCCAGACAGTCTCACTGCTGGGTGATGGGGGGAGACAGGCCAGACTGTCTGTCTGACTTGAAGAACGTCTCACTGCTCACTGTATTGATCCTATATAATGGAGAACAGAGGTAGAGGTTTGGTATTGATCCTATACAACGGAGAACAGAGGTAGAGGTATGGTATTGATCCTATATAATGGAGAACAGAGGTAGAGGTATGGTATTGATCCTATATAATGGAGAACAGAGGTAGAGTTATGGTATTGATCCTATATAATGGAGAACAGAGGTAGAGGTATGGTATTGATCCTATATAATGGAGAACAGAGGTAGAGGTATGGTATTGATCCTATATAATGGAGAACAGAGGTAGAGGTATGGTATTGATCCTATACAACGGAGAACAGAGGTAGAGTTATGGTATTGATCCTATACAATGGAGAACAGAGGTAGAGGTATGGTATTGATCCTATACAAAGGAGAACACAGGTAGAGTTATGGTATTGATCCTATATAATGGAGAACAGGGGTAGAGTTATGGTATTGATCCTATACAACGGAGAACAGAGGTAGAGTTATGGTATTGATCCTATATAATGGAGAACAGAGGTAGAGGTATGGTATTGATCCTCAACAACAGAGGTAGAGTTATGGTATTGATCCTATATAATGGAGAACAGAGGTAGAGGTATGGTATTGATCCTATATAATGGAGAACAGAGGTAGAGGTATGGTATTGATCCTATATAATGGAGAACAGAGGTATTGATCCTATACAACGGAGAACAGAGGTAGAGGTATGGCATTGATCCTATATAATGGAGAACAGAGGTAGAGGTATGGTATTGATCCTATATAATGGAGAACAGGGGTAGAGTTATGGTATTGATCCTATACAACAGAGGTAGAGGTATGGTATTGATCCTATATAATGGAGAACAGAGGTAGAGTTATGGTATTGATCCTATACAACGGAGAACAGGGGTAGAGTTATGGTATTGATCCTATACAACGGAGAACAGAGGTATTGATCCTAGTGCGACACAAACACAGAGTTACGCAAACAAACGTACAGTCAATAACACAATAGAAAACAAATAGAATCATCATAATCATAATGAAAACTGGAGCCATGAGGGCCTCCTCATCATGAAATACACTGGAGCCTATTGAGGGCCTCCTCATCATGAAATACACTGGAGCCTATTGAGGGCCTCCTCATCATGAAATACACTGGAGCCTATTGAGGGCCTCATCATGAAATACACTCATCATGAAATACACTGGAGCCTATTGAGGGCCTCCTCATCATGAAATACACTGGAGCCTATTGAGGGCCTCCTCATCATGAAATACACTGGAGCCTATTGAGGGCCTCCTCATCATGAAATACACTGGAGCCTATTGAGGGCCTCCTCATCATGAAATACACTGGAGCCTATTGAGGGCCTCCTCATCATTGGTCATAGAACACTTCCTGCTTTCTTCACCAAACTCTTTTAGCACAAATATAATGATTCAGGAAACCTGAAGTCATGCTGAGCAAGTTGTTATTATTGCAATAGTTGGAGATGTCAGATAGCCATCTAAATGACCCCTTCTTGTTCCCTGAGTATAGATTGCAATATGTTCTGTCTTTTACACATTCACTTCCTTGTAATCTGGGGAGAAGAAGGATATGACAGAGGACTTACTTTCGTTTTCTTACTATTTTAATTCCAACATTTTTTTTTCATGTCGGACTACTGGTTTGATTGAATGTCACAGGAGGACTCTGTTTTGAGCATGCGCAGTACCCTGTCAGCATGGAGTTGAGGAAGTTTTGTGCCAGAGGCACCTGAGCGTAAATTGTCTCTTATTCAAACCACTACGGGAACGTTTCTACACATGGTAAGGTTAATATTTTATTGTTCGTAGAAGGATAATGTCATTGTTCATGTTGTGTTTCGGTCAAAATAAGTTATAAAACAGTCTCTAACTCAAACGAACGTTATTTTATCAGCTATCAAGGAATTGTGTCCAGGTGAGTTGAGAATCAATCGCGCGGAATGTTGCCGTCCTTCACGCCTTTCCGTAGTCTCGTCCGTTTTACCGGATTTAATAAAGGACGCTTCAGTTCCAGTTCTGGACCCGTCTAGTTTTCTAAATGATCAACAACCTGTAGTAGTAGACTGTTAAACTAAACTGAAAGAACAGTAGCAGATGTAATATGATCTGCGTGTGCTGCTTCGATCACGTGTAGTTATTCTGTGTTGTGAGAAAACATTGGAAAACTTTTGCACCGAAGTAAAGTTGGTTTTATATTCACACATTCATCAGACATTCGCCGAAAAGCCATTTTAATATGTAAAAATCAATAACTAATTCACCTTTAGTCACAGAATCATCAAGCTAGATGTGATTTATTTTATAAATGTCTAGTTTACTTTTACAACTTGTTTTGTTCTGAGTAGAGATTCCAGTTTTGACTTGATAGAAATACAATCTATAAAACGCCATTTTAAAGCGGTATAAATCAATAACTAATTGGCTGTTTGTCACAGAGATGGTTCAATTTAGCTGCGGATGACAACGAAGGACTTCAAACAAAGCCAACATAGAAAATGATTGGATAAGGGGCCTCTTTGCTGTTAAATTAGAGACTTATAAATAAATTACAGTTGTGCCTTGTAACTACTTTAAAATGCAGAACCGTTGTGCCTTGTAACTACTTTAAAATGCAGAACTGTTGCACTAAAAATAGAAACATGGATTTGGCATACCATTTAAGATGGTAAACATTATCTAATTTCCTATAGAACAAATTGCACTTGAAATTAACATTAGTTTTAAAGCTATTGCCAATAAATGCAGGTTTTAACTCCAACCCTCTTCCTGGAGAGATACCCTCCTATAGGGCAGGGCAGGGCTCCTCAAGCCTGTTCCTGGAGAGATACCCTCCTATAGGACAGGGCTCCTCAAGCCTGTTCCTGGAGAGATACCCTCCTATAGGACAGGGCTCCTCAACCCTGTTCCTGGAGAGATACCCTCCTATAGGACAGGGCAGGGCTCCTCAACCCTGTTCCTGGAGAGATACACTCCTATAGGACAGGGCTCCTCAAGCCTCTTCCTGGAGAGATACCCTCCTATAGGACAGGGCAGGGCTCCTCAAGCCTGTTCCTGGAGAGATACCCTCCTATAGGACAGGGCAGGGCTCCTCAAGCCTGTTCCTGGAGAGATACCCTCCTATAGGACAGGGCAGGGCTCCTCAAGCCTGTTCCTGGAGAGATACCCTCCTATAGGACAGGGCTCCTCAAGCCTGTTCCTGGAGAGAGACCCTCCTATAGGACAGGGCTCCTCAAGCCTGTTCCTGGAGAGATACCCTCCTATAGGACAAGCCTGTTCCTGGAGAGATACCCTCCTATAGGACAGGGCTCCTCAACCCTGTTCCTGGAGAGATACCCTCCTATAGGACAGGGCAGGGCTCCTCAAGCCTGTTCCTGGAGAGATACCCTCCTATAGGACAGGGCTCCTCAAGCCTCTTCCTGGAGAGATACCCTCCTATAGGACAGGGCTCCTCAAGCCTCTTCCTGGAGAGATACCCTCCTATAGGACAGGGCTCCTCAAGCCTGTTCCTGGAGTGATACCCTCCTATAGGACAGGGCTCCTCAACCCTGTTCCTGGAGAGATACCTTCCTATAGGACAGGGCTCCTCAAGCCTGTTCCTGGAGAGATACCCTCCTATAGGACAGGGCTCCTCAAGCCTGTTCCTGGAGAGATACCCTCCTATAGGACAGGGCAGGGCTCCTCCTTCCTGGAGAGATACCCTCCTATAGGACAGGGCAGGGCTCCTCAAGCCTGTTCCTGGAGAGATACCCTCCTATAGGACAGGGCTCCTCAAGCCTCTTCCTGGAGAGATACCCTCCTATAGGACAGGGCTCCTCAAGCCTGTTCCTGGAGTGATACCCTCCTATAGGACAGGGCTCCTCAAGCCTCTTCCTGGAGAGATACCCTCCTATAGGACAGGGCTCCTCAAGCCTCTTCCTGGAGAGATACCCTCCTATAGGACAGGGCTCCTCAAGCCTCTTCCTGGAGAGATACCCTCCTATAGGACAGGGCTCCTCAAGCCTCTTCCTGGAGAGATACCCTCCTATAGGACAGGACAGGGCTCCTCAAGCCTCTTCCTGGAGAGATACCCTCATATAGGACAGGGCAGGGCTCCTCAAGCCTCTTCCTGGAGAGATACCCTCCTATAGTGCAGGGCAGGGCTCCTCAAGCCTGTTCCTGGAGAGATACCCTCCTATAGGACAGGGCAGGGCTCCTCAAGCCTGTTCCTGGAGAGATACCCTCCTATAGGACAGGGCTCCTCAAGCCTGTTCCTGGAGAGATACCCTCCTATAGGACAGGGCTCCTCAACTCTGTTCCTGGAGAGATACCCTCCTATAGGACAGGGCAGGGCTTCTCAACCCTGTTCCTGGAGAGATACCCTCCTATAGGGCAGGGCAGGGCTCCTCAACCCTGTTCCTGGATAGATACCCTCCTATAGGGCAGGGCAGGGCTCCTCAACCCTGTTCCTGGAGAGATACCCTCCTATAGGGCAGGGCAGGGCTCCTCAAGCCTGTTCCTGGAGAGATACCCTCCTATAGGACAAGCCTGTTCCTGGAGAGATACCCTCCTATAGGACAGGGCTCCTCAACCCTGTTCCTGGAGAGATACCCTCCTATAGGACAGGGCAGGGCTCCTCAACCCTGTTCCTGGAGAGATACCCTCCTATAGGGCAGGGCAGGGCTCCTCAACCCTGTTCCTGGAGAGATACCCTCCTATAGGGCAGGGCAGGGCTCCTCAAGCCTCTTCCTGGAGAGATACCCTCCTATAGGACAGGGCTCCTCAAGCCTCTTCCTGGAGAGATACCCTCCTATAGGACAGGGCTCCTCAAGCCTCTTCCTGGAGAGATACCCTCCTATAGGACAGGGCTCCTCAAGCCTCTTCCTGGAGAGATACCCTCCTATAGGACACGGCTCCTCAAGCCTCTTCCTGGAGAGATACCCTCCTATAGGACAGGGCTCCTCAAGACTGTTCCTGGAGAGATACCCTCCTATAGGACAGGGCAGTTCTCCTCAAGCCTGTTCCTGGAGAGATACCCTCCTATAGGACAGGGCTCCTCAAGCCTGTTCCTGGAGAGATACCCTCCTATAGGACAGGGCTCCTCAACCCTGTTCCTGGAGAGATACCCTCCTATAGGACAGGGCAGGGCTCCTCAAGCCTGTTCCTGGAGAGATACCCTCCTATAGGACAGGGCTTCTCAACCCTGTTCCTGGAGAGATACCCTCCTATAGGGCAGGGCAGGGCTCCTCAACCCTGTTCCTGGAGAGATACCCTCCTATAGGGCAGGGCAGGGCTCCTCAACCCTGTTCCTGGAGAGATACCCTCCTATAGGGCAGGGCAGGGCTCCTCAAGCCTCTTCCTGGAGAGATACCCTCCTATAGGGCAGGGCAGGGCTCGTCAAGCCTGTTCCTGGAGAGATACCCTCCTATAGGACAGGGCTCCTCAAGCCTCTTCCTGGAGAGATACCCTCCTATAGGACAGGGCTCCTCAAGCCTCTTCCTGGAGAGATACCCTCCTATAGGACAGGACAGGGCTCCTCAAGCCTCTTCCTGGAGAGATACCCTCCTATAGGACAGGGCTCCTCAACCCTGTTCCTGGAGAGATACCCTCCTATAGGACAGGGCTCCTCAAGCCTCTTCCTGGAGAGATACCCTCCTATAGGACAGGGCAGGGCTCCTCCTTCCTGGAGAGATACCCTCCTATAGGACAGGGCAGGGCTCCTCAAGCCTCTTCCTGGAGAGATACCCTCCTATAGGACACGGCACGGCTCCTCCTTCCTGGAGAGATACCCTCCTATAGGACAGGGCAGGGCTCCTCAAGCCTCTTCCTGGAGAGATACCCTCCTATAGGGCAGTGCTCCTCAAGTCTCTTCCTGGAGAGATACCCTCCTATAGGACAGGGCAGGGCTCCTCAAGCCTGTTCCTGGAAAGGGTTTCAGAGCTGGTGGTAACGAGACAGGGTGAACAGGGTTTCAAGAGCTAGTGGTAACGAGACAGTGTTTCAGAGCTGGTGGTAACGAGACAGTGTTTCAGAGCTAGTGGTAACGAGACAGGGTTTCAGAGCTAGTGGTAACGAGACAGTGTTTCAGAGCTAGTGGTAACGAGACAGTGTTTCAGAGCTAGTGGTAACGAGACAGTGTTTCAGAGCTGGTGGTAACGAGACAGTGTTTCAGAGCTAGTGGTAACGAGACAGTGTTTCAGAGCTAGTGGTAACGAGACAGTGTTTCAGAGCTAGTGGTAACGAGACAGTTTTTCAGAGCTAGTGGTAACGAGACAGTGTTTCAGAGCTAGTGGTAACGAGACAGTGTTTCAGAGCTAGTGGTAACGAGACAGTGTTTCAGAGCTAGTGGTAACGAGACAGTGTTTCAGAGCTAGTGGTAACGAGACAGTGTTTCAGAGCTAGTGGTAACGAGACAGTGTTTCAGAGCTAGTGGTAACGAGACAGTTTTTCAGAGCTAGTGGTAACGAGACAGTGTTTCAGAGCTAGTGGTAACGAGACAGTGTTTCAGAGCTAGTGGTAACGAGACAGTTTTTCAGAGCTAGTGGTAACGAGACAGTGTTTCAGAGCTAGTGGTAACGAGACAGTGTTTCAGAGCTAGTGGTAACGAGACAGTTTTTCAGAGCTAGTGGTAACGAGACAGTTTTTCAGAGCTAGTGGTAACGAGACAGTGTTTCAGAGCTAGTGGTAACGAGACAGTGTTTCAGAGCTAGTGGTAACGAGACAGTGTTTCAGAGCTAGTGGTAACGAGACAGTGTTTCAGAGCTAGTGGTAACGAGACAGTGTTTCAGAGCTAGTGGTAACGAGACAGTGTTTCAGAGCTAGTGGTAACGAGACAGTGTTTACATAATAATGTAATCTGTGTTGACAGTGGAAGTTGAAAGTGAAAACAGCGATGATCTCATCTACTGATCTGGAGCAGCTGGCTGAAATAGGTGAGACACACACACACACACACACACACACACACACACACACACACACACACACACACACACTACTATTTAATAGGTGAGACACACACACACACACACACACACACACACACACACACACACACACACACACACACACACACTACTATTTAATAGGTGAGACACACACACACACACACACACACACACACACACACACACACACTACTATTTAATAGGTGAGACACACACACACACACACACACTACTATTTAATAGGTGAGACACACACACACACACACACACACACACACACACACACACTACTATTTAATAGGTGAGACACACACACACACACTACTATTTAATAGGTGAGACACACACACACACACACACACACACACACACTACTATTTAATAGGTGAGACACACACACACACACACTACTATTTAATAGGTGAGACACACACACACACACACTACTATTTAATAGGTGAGACACACACACACACACACACACACACACACACACACACTACTATTTAATAGGTGAGACACACACACACACACACACACACACACACACACACACACTACTATTTAATAGGTGACACACACACACACACACACACACACACACACACACACTACTATTTAATAGGTGACACACACACACACACACACACTACTATTTAATAGGTGACACACACACACACACACACACACACTACTATTTAATAAGTGAGACACACACACACACACACACACACACACACACTACTATTTAATAAGTGACACACACACACACACACACACACACACACACACACTACTATTTAATAGGTGAGACACACACACACACACACACACACACTACTATTTAATAGGTGAGACACACACACACACACACACACACACTACTATTTAATAGGTGAGACACACACACACACACACACACACACTACTATTTAATAGGTGAGACACACACACACACACACTACTATTTAATAGGTGAGACACACACACACACACACACACACTACTATTTAATAGGTGAGACACACACACACACACACACTACTATTTAATAGGTGAGACACACACACACACACACACACACACACACACACTACTATTTAATAGGTGACACACACACACACACACACACTACTATTTAATAGGTGACACACACACACACACACTACTATTTAATAGGTGACACACACACACACACACACACACACACTACTATTTAATAAGTGAGACACACACACACACACACACACACACACACACACACACACACACTACTATTTAATAAGTGAGACACACACACACACACACACACACACACACACACTACTATTTAATAAGTGAGACACACACACACACACACACACACACACACACACACACACACACACACACACACACTACTATTTAATAAGTGAGATTGTAACACTATTCATCCTATCCATGAAACACATGAAATGTACCTGGTCTTTCTACCTTCTCTTCCTCTAAAGGGTACCTGGTCTTTCTACCTTCTCTTCCTCTAAAGGGTACATGGTCTTTCTACCTTCTCTTCCTCTAAAGGGTACATGGTCTTTCTACCTTCTCTAAAGGGTACATGGTCTTTCTACCTTCTCTTCCTCTAAAGGGTACATGGTCTTTCTAAACCTTCTCTTCTTCCTCTAAAGGGTACATGGTCTTTCTACCTTCTCTTCCTCTAAAGGGTACATGGTCTTTCTACCTTCTCTTCCTCTAAAGGGTACATGGTCTTTCTACCTTCTCTTCCTCTAAAGGGTACATGGTCTTTCTTTCTACCTTCTTTCTTCCTCTAAAGGGTACATGGTCTTTCTACCTTCTCTTCCTCTAAAGGGTACATGGTCTTTCTACCTTCTCTTCCTCTAAAGGGTACATGGTCTTTCTACCTTCTCTTCCTCTAAAGGGTACATGGTCTTTCTACCTTCTCTTCCTCTAAAGGGTACATGGTCTTTCTACCTTCTCTTCCTCTAAAGGGTACATGGTCTTTCTACCTTCTCTTCCTCTAAAGGGTACATGGTCTTTCTACCTTCTCTTCCTCTAAAGGGTACATGGTCTTTCTACCTTCTCTTCCTCTAAAGGGTACATGGTCTTTCTACCTTCTCTTCTTCTAACGGGTACATGGTCTTTCTACCTTCTCTTCCTCTAAAGGGTACATGGTCTTTCTACCTTCATTTCATCTATAGGGTACACGGTCTTTCTACCTTCTCCCATGTAGCTAAGATCTGCCTGACCCCCCCCCCTCTTACTGACTGGTAAAACTCAGGCTGTCATTGACCATGTAGCTAAGATCTGCCTGACCCCCCTCTTACTGACTGGTAAAACTCAGGCTGTCATTGACCATGTAGCTAAGATCTGCCTGACCCCCCTCTTACTGACTGGTAAAACTCAGGCTGTCATTGACCATGTAGCTAAGATCTGCCTTACCCCCCCCCCTCTTACTGACTGGTCTCAGAACAGAGGATATGACACAAACAGGCTTAGTTTCCTCCCAACCACATGTTAGATTACACGTTGCCTGTTCTAAAAATAGCTTTGTATGCAATCTTAGAAGAAGGAGAAGAAGGAGGAAGAGAGGGATGTGGAGGAGGAGGACGGGTCATCTTGCTGATAAGAGGCCCAGCTCATAATTATATCTGGAGGGGGGGCTTGGGGAGGGAGAGGAGGAGGGGAGCTGGAAATTAACATATCTGGGCAGGGCCCACATTCCCTCTGCTCTGAGTCAGTCTTAGTGCCAGCTCCTCTCTCCCTTCTCCCTCCTCTCTCCCTTCTTCCTCCTCTCTACCTTCTACCTCTTCTCTCCCTTCTACCTCCTCTCTCCCTCCTCTCTCCCTTCTCCCTCCTCTCTCCCTTCTACCTCTTCTCTCCCTTCTACCTCTTCTCTCCCTTCTACCTCCTCTCTGCCTTCTACCTCCTCTCTGCCTTCTACCTCCTCTCTGCCTTCTGCCTCCTCTCTGCCTTCTACCTCCTCTCTGCCTTCTACCTCCTCTCTGCCTTCTACCTCCTCTCTGCCTTATTTCTCCCTTCTACCTCCTCTCTGCCTTCTACCTCCTCTCTGCCTTCTTTCTCCCTTCTGCCTTCATCCTCCTCTCTGCATTCTACATCCTCTCTGCCTTCATCCTCCTCTCTCACTTCATCCTCCTCTCTGCCTTCTACCTCCTCTCTGCCTTCTACCTCCTCTCTCCCTTCTACCTCCTCTCTCCCTTCTACCTCCTCTCTCCCTTCATCCTCCTCTCTCCCTTCTACCTCGTCTCTGTCTTGTACCTCCTCTCTGTCTTGTACCTCCTCTCTCCCTTCATCCTCCTCTCTGCCTTCTACCTCCTCTCTGCCTTCTACCTCCTCTCTGCCTTCTACCTCCTCTCTCCCTTCTACCTCCTCTCTGCCTTCATCCTCCTCTCTCCCTTCTTTCTCCCTTCTACCTCCTCTCTGCTTTCATCCTCCTCTCTCCCTTCTTTCTCCCTTCTACCTCCTCTCTGCCTTCTACCTCCTCTCTGCCTTCTACCTCCTCTCTGCCTTCTACCTCCTCTCTGCCTTCTACCTCCTCTCTGCCTTCTACCTCCTCTCTCTTCATCCTCCTCTTTGCCTTCATCCTCCTCTCTGCCTCCTCTCTGCCTTCATCCTCCTCTCTGACTTCATCCTCCTCTCTGCCTTCTGCCTCCTCTCTGCCTTCTACCTCTCTGCCTTCTACTTCCTCTCTGCCTTCTACTTCCTCTCTGCCTTCTACCTCCTCTCTGCCTTCTACCTCCTCTTTGCCTTCATCCTCCTCTCTGCCTCCTCTCTGCCTTCTACCTCCTCTCTGCCTTCTGCCTCCTCTCTGCCTTCTGCCTCCTCTCTGCCTTCTACCTCCTCTCTGCCTTCTGCCTCCTCTCTGCCTTCTGCCTCCTCTCTGCCTTCTACCTCCTCTCTGCCTTCTACCTCTCTGCCTTCTGCCTCCTCTCTGCCTCCTCTCTGCCTTCTGCCTCCTCTCTGCCTTCTACCTCCTCTCTGCCTCCTCTCTGCCTTCTGCCTCCTCTCTGCCTTCTGCCTCCTCTCTGCCTTCTGCCTCCTCTCTGCCTTCTGCCTCCTCTCTGCCTTCTACCTCCTCTCTGCCTTCTACCTCCTCTCTGCCTTCTACCTCCTCTCTCTTCATCCTCCTCTCTCCCTTCTACCTCCTCTCTGCCTTCTACCTCCTCTCTACCTTCTACCTCCTCTCTACCTTCTACCTCCTCTCTGCCTTCTACCTCCTCTCTGCCTTCATCCTCCTCTCTGCCTTCATCCTCCTCTCTGCCTTCTACCTCCTCTCTGCCCTTCTACCTCCTCTCTGCCTTCTACCTCCTCTCTGCCTTCTACCTCCTCCTCCTTCTACCCCCTTCTACCTCCTCTCTGCCTTCTACCTCCTCTCTCCCTTCTACCTCCTCTCTCCCTTCTACCTCCTCCTCCTCTCCCCCTTCTACCTCCTCTCTCCCTTCATCCTCCATCCTCATCTCTCCCTTCATCCTCCATCCTCCTCTCTCCCTTCTACCTCCTCTCTACCTTCTACCTCCTCTCTACCTTCATCCTCCTCTCTGCCTTCATCCTCCTCTCTCCCGTCTACCTCCTCTCCCCCTTTATCCTCCTCTCTCCCTTCATCCTCCTCTCTCCCTTCATCCTCCTCTCTGCCTTCTACCTCCTCTCTCCCTTCTACCTCCTCTCTCCCTTCTACCTCCTCTCTCCCTTCTACCTCCTCTCTGCCTTGTACCTCCTCCTCTCTCCCTTCTACCTCCTCCTCCTCTCCCCCTTCTACCTCCTCTCTGCCTTCATCCTCCTCTCTGCCAGGCCAAGGACTGGGAGGTCATCCGCTCAACATTCCGTCACACCACTTCAAGGAAAACCACGCAGCTGGAAAGTACCTAGAATATCAACAGGTCTTTGTTTTTGTGACCACAGCTGACTGTGTTCCCCTTCCAATGTCTTTTCCTGGAAGGAGGATCGTAAAAATATCCTTACCCATTCCACAGTTAGTCCATTAGTCTGACTGAGCAGTAGTGTCCCCATTCCACAGTTAGTCCATTAGTGTGACTGAGCGGTAGTGTCCCTTTCCACAGTTAGTCCATTAGTCTGACTGAGCAGTAGTGTCCCCATTCCACAGTTAGTCCATTCGTCTGACTGAGCAGTAGTGTCCCCATTCCACAGTTAGTCCATTCGTCTGACTGAGCAGTAGTGTCCCCATTCCACAGTTAGTCCATTAGTCTGACTGAGCGGTAGTGTCCCCATTCCACAGTTAGTCCATTAGTCTGACTGAGCAGTAGTGTCCCCATTCCACAGTTAGTCCATTAGTCTGACTGAGCAGTAGTGTCCCCATTCCACAGTTAGTCCATTAGTCTGACTGAGCAGTAGTGTCCCCATTCCACAGTTAGTCCATTAGTGTGACTGAGCAGTAGTGTCCCCATTCCACAGTTAGTCCATTAGTTTGACTGAGCAGTAGTGTCCCCATTCCACGGTTAGTCCATAAGTCTGACTGAGCAGTAGTGTCCCCATTCCACGGTTAGTCCATAAGTCTGACTGAGCAGTAGTGTCCCCATTCCACGGTTAGTCCATAAGTCTGACTGAGCAGTAGTGTCCCCATTCCACGGTTAGTCCATTAGTTTGACTGAGCAGTAGTGTCCCCATTCCACAGTTAGTCCATTAGTCTGACTGAGCGGTAGTGTCCCCATTCCACAGTTAGTCCATAAGTCTGACTGAGCGGTAGTGTCCCCATTCCACAGTTAGTCCATTAGTCTGACTGAGCAGTAGTGTCCCCATTCCACAGGTAGTCCATTAGTTTGACTGAGCGGTAGTGTCCCCATTCCACAGTTAGTCCATTAGTTTGACTGAGCGGTAGTGTCCCCATTCCACAGTTAGTCCATTAGTTTGACTGAGCTGTAGTGTCCCCATTCCACAGTTAGTCCATTAGTTTGACTGAGCAGTAGTGTCCCCATTCCACAGTTAGTCCATTAGTTTGACTGAGCGGTAGTGTCCCCATTCCACAGTTAGTCCATTAGTCTGACTGAGCAGTAGTGTCCCCATTCCACAGTTAGTCCATTAGTCTGACTGAGCAGTAGTGTCCCCATTCCACAGTTAGTCCATTAGTCTGACTGAGCAGTAGTGTCCCCATTCCACAGTTAGTCCATTAGTCTGACTGAGCAGTAGTGTCCCCATTCCACAGGTAGTCCATTAGTCTGACTGAGCGGTAGTGTCCCCATTCCACAGTTAGTCCATTAGTCTGACTGAGCAGTAGTGTCCCCATTCCACAGTTAGTCCATTAGTCTGACTGAGCAGTAGTGTCCCCATTCCACAGTTAGTCCATTAGTTTGACTGAGCAGTAGTGTCCCCATTCCACAGTTAGTCCATTAGTTTGACTGAGCAGTAGTGTCCCCATTAGTAGTAGTGTTTATAACTATCCCAGTAGACATTATGAGAGAGGCAGTAGTGTTTATAACTATCCCAGTAGACATTATGAGAGAGGCAGTAGTGTTGGAACTATCCCAGTAGACATTATGAGAGAGGCAGTAGTGTTGGAACTATCCCAGTAGACATTATGAGAGAGGCAGTAGTGTGGGAACTATCCCAGTAGACATTATGAGAGAGGCAGTAGTGTTTATAACTATCCCAGTAGACATTATGAGAGAGGCAGTAGTGTTTATAACTATCCCAGTAGACATTATGAGAGAGGCAGTAGTGTTGGGACTATCCCAGTAGACATTATGAGAGAGGCAGTAGTGTTATAACTATCCCAGTAGACATTATGAGAGAGGCAGTAGTGTTATAACTATCCCAGTAGACATTATGAGAGAGGCAGTAGTGTTGGGACTATCCCAGTAGACATTATGAGAGAGGCAGTAGTGTTTATAACTATCCCAGTAGACATTATGAGAGAGGCAGTAGTGTTTATAACTATCCCAGTAGACATTATGAGAGAGGCAGTAGTGTTGGGACTATCCCAGTAGACATTATGAGAGAGGCAGTAGTGTTGGGACTATCCCAGTAGACATTATGAGAGAGGCAGTAGTGTTATAACTATCCCAGTAGACATTATGAGAGAGGCAGTAGTGTTTATAACTATCCCAGTAGACATTATGAGAGAGGCAGTAGTGTTTATAACTATCCCAGTAGACATTATGAGAGAGGCAGTAGTGTTGGAACTATCCCAGTAGACATTATGAGAGAGGCAGTAGTGTTGGGACTATCCCAGTAGACATTATTTGAGAGAGGCAGTAGTGTTTATAACTATCCCAGTAGACATTATGAGAGAGGCAAAGTGTTGGGACTATCCCAGTAGACATTATGAGAGAGGCAGTAGTGTTTATAACTATCCCAGTAGACATTATGAGAGAGGCAGTAGTGTTTATAACTATCCCAGTAGACATTATGAGAGAGGCAGTAGTGTTGGGACTATCCCAGTAAAGACATTATGAGAGAGGCAGTAGTGTGCAATGGAAACTATCCCAGTAGACATTATGAGAGAGGCAGTAGTGTTTATAACTATCCCAGTAGACATTATGAGAGAGGCAGTAGTGTTGGAACTATCCCAGTAGACATTATGAGAGAGGCAGTAGTGTTGGAACTATCCCAGTAGACATTATGAGAGAGGCAGTAGTGTTTATAACTATCCCAGTAGACATTATGAGAGAGGCAGTAGTGTTGGGACTATCCCAGTAGACATTATGAGAGAGGCAGTAGTGTTGGAACTATCCCAGTAGACATTATGAGAGAGGCAGTAGTGTTTATAACTATCCCAGTAGACATTATGAGAGAGGCAGTAGTGTTGGGACTATCCCAGTAGACATTATGAGAGAGGCAGTAGTGTTTGGAACTATCCCAGTAGACATTATGAGAGAGGCAGTAGTGTTGGGACTATCCCAGTAGACATTATGAGAGAGGCAGTAGTGTTTATAACTATCCCAGTAGACTGCATTACATTATGAGAGAGGCAGTAGTGTTATAACTATCCCAGTAGACATTATGAGAGAGGCAGTAGTGTTATAACTATCCCAGTAGACATTATGAGAGAGGCAGTAGTGTTTGGGACTATCCCAGTAGACATTATGAGAGAGGCAGTAGTGTTTATAACTATCCCAGTAGACATTATGAGAGAGGCAGTAGTGTTGGGACTATCCCAGTAGACATTATGAGAGAGGCAGTAGTGTTTATAACTATCCCAGTAGACATTATGAGAGAGGCAGTAGTGTTATAACTATCCCAGTAGACATTATGAGAGAGGCAGTAGTGTTGGGACTATCCCAGTAGACATTATGAGAGAGGCAGTAGTGTTTATAACTATCCCAGTAGACATTATGAGAGAGGCAGTAGTGTTATAACTATCCCAGTAGACATTATGAGAGAGGCAGTAGTGTTTATAACTATCCCAGTAGACATTATGAGAGAGGCAGTAGTGTTTATAACTATCCCAGTAGACATTATGAGAGAGGCAGTAGTGTTGGGACTATCCCAGTAGACATTATGAGAGAGGCAGTAGTGTTATAACTATCCCAGTAGACATTATGAGAGAGGCAGTAGTGTTATAACTATCCCAGTAGACATTATGAGAGAGGCAGTAGTGTTTATAACTATCCCAGTAGACATTATGAGAGAGGCAGTAGTGTTTATAACTATCCCAGTAGACATTATGAGAGAGGCAGTAGTGTTTATAACTATCCCAGTAGACATTATGAGAGAGGCAGTAGTGTTGGGACTATCCCAGTAGACATTATGAGAGAGGCAGTAGTGTTGGGACTATCCCAGTAGACATTATGAGAGAGGCAGTAGTGTTGGGACTATCCCAGTAGACATTATGAGAGAGGCAGTAGTGTTATAACTATCCCAGTAGACATTATGAGAGAGGCAGTAGTGTTGGGACTATCCCAGTAGACATTATGAGAGAGGCAGTAGTGTTTATAACTACATTATGAGAGAGCAGTAGTGTTATAACTATCCCAGTAGACATTATGAGAGAGGCAGTAGTGTTGGGACTATCCCAGTAGACATTATGAGAGAGGCAGTAGTGTTTATAACTATCCCAGTAGACATTATGAGAGAGGCAGTAGTGTTATAACTATCCCAGTAGACATTATGAGAGGCAGTAGTGTTGGGACTATCCCAGTAGACATTATGAGAGAGGCAGTAGTGTTTATAACTATCCCAGTAGACATTATGAGAGAGGCAGTAGTGTTGGGACTATCCCAGTAGACATTATGAGAGAGGCAGTAGTGTTTATAACTATCCCAGTAGACATTATGAGAGAGGCAGTAGTGTTATAACTATCCCAGTAGACATTATGAGAGAGGCAGTAGTGTTTATAACTATCCCAGTAGACATTATGAGAGAGGCAGTAGTGTTTACTATCCCAGTAGACATTATGAGAGAGGCAGTAGTGTTATAACTATCCCAGTAGACATTATGAGAGAGGCAGTAGTGTTTATAACTATCCCAGTAGACATTATGAGAGAGGCAGTAGTGTTGGGACTATCCCAGTAGACATTATGAGAGAGGCAGTAGTGTGGGACTATCCCAGTAGACATTATGAGAGAGGCAGTAGTGTTGGGACTATCCCAGTAGACATTATGAGAGAGGCAGTAGTGTTTATAAATCCCAGTAGACATTATGAGAGAGGCAGTAGTGTTATAACTATCCCAGTAGACATTATGAGAGAGGCAGTAGTGTTTATAACTATCCCAGTAGACATTATGAGAGAGGCAGTAGTGTTTATAACTATCCCAGTAGACATTATGAGAGAGGCAGTAGTGTTTATAACTATCCCAGTAGACATTATGAGAGAGGCAGTAGTGTTTATAACTATCCCAGTAGACATTATGAGAGAGGCAGTAGTGTTGGAACTATCCCAGTAGACATTATGAGAGAGGCAGTAGTGTTATAACTATCCCAGTAGACATTATGAGAGAGGCAGTAGTGTTTATAACTATCCCAGTAGACATTATGAGAGAGGCAGTAGTGTTATAACTATCCCAGTAGACATTATGAGAGAGGCAGTAGTGTTTATAACTATCCCAGTAGACATTATGAGAGAGGCAGTAGTGTTATAACTATCCCAGTAGACATTATGAGAGAGGCAGTAGTGTTGGAACTATCCCAGTAGACATTATGAGAGAGGCAGTAGTGTTATAACTATCCCAGTAGACATTATGAGAGAGGCAGTAGTGTTGGGACTATCCCAGTAGACATTATGAGAGAGGCAGTAGTGTTTATAACTATCCCAGTAGACATTATGAGAGAGGCAGTAGTGTTTATAACTATCCCAGTAGACATTATGAGAGAGGCAGTAGTGTTGGGACTATCCCAGTAGACATTATGAGAGAGGCAGTAGTGTTATAACTATCCCAGTAGACATTATGAGAGAGGCAGTAGTGTTTATAACTATCCCAGTAGACATTATGAGAGAGGCAGTAGTGTTTATAACTATCCCAGTAGACATTATGAGAGAGGCAGTAGTGTTGGGACTATCCCAGTAGACATTATGAGAGAGGCAGTAGTGTTATAACTATCCCAGTAGACATTATGAGAGAGGCAGTAGTGTTATAACTATCCCAGTAGACATTATGAGAGAGGCAGTAGTGTTATAACTATCCCAGTAGACATTATGAGAGAGGCAGTAGTGTTGGGACTATCCCAGTAGACATTATGAGAGAGGCAGTAGTGTTATAACTATCCCAGTAGACATTATGAGAGAGGCAGTAGTGTTATAACTATCCCAGTAGACATTATGAGAGAGGCAGTAGTGTTATAACTATCCCAGTAGACATTATGAGAGAGGCAGTAGTGTTATAACTATCCCAGTAGACATTATGAGAGAGGCAGTAGTGTTATAACTATCCCAGTAGACATTATGAGAGAGGCAGTAGTGTTATAACTATCCCAGTAGACATTATGAGAGAGGCAGTAGTGTTTAACTATCCCAGTAGACATTATGAGAGAGGCAGTAGTGTTATAACTATCCCAGTAGACATTATGAGAGAGGCAGTAGTGTTTATAACTATCCCAGTAGACATTATGAGAGAGGCAGTAGTGTTATAACTATCCCAGTAGACATTACGAGAGAGGCAGTAGTGTTATAACTATCCCAGTAGACATTATGAGAGAGGCAGTAGTGTTTATAACTATCCCAGTAGACATTATGAGAGAGGCAGTAGTGTTTATAACTATCCCAGTAGACATTATGAGAGAGGCAGTAGTGTTGGGACTATCCCAGTAGACATTATGAGAGAGGCAGTAGTGTTATAACTATCCCAGTAGACATTATGAGAGAGGCAGTAGTGTTGGAACTATCCCAGTAGACATTATGAGAGAGGCAGTAGTGTTGGAACTATCCCAGTAGACATTATGAGAGAGGCAGTAGTGTTTATAACTATCCCAGTAGACATTATGAGAGAGGCAGTAGTGTTTATAACTATCCCAGTAGACATTATGAGAGAGGCAGTAGTGTTGGGACTATCCCAGTAGACATTATGAGAGAGGCAGTAGTGTTTATAACTATCCCAGTAGACATTATGAGAGAGGCAGTAGTGTTGGGACTATCCCAGTAGACATTATGAGAGAGGCAGTAGTGTTTATAACTATCCCAGTAGACATTATGAGAGAGGCAGTAGTGTTATAACTATCCCAGTAGACATTATGAGAGAGGCAGTAGTGTTATAACTATCCCAGTAGACATTATGAGAGAGGCAGTAGTGTTTATAACTATCCCAGTAGACATTATGAGAGAGGCAGTAGTGTTGGGACTATCCCAGTAGACATTATGAGAGAGGCAGTAGTGTTTATAACTATCCCAGTAGACATTATGAGAGAGGCAGTAGTGTTGGAACTATCCCAGTAGACATTATGAGAGAGGCAGTAGTGTTTATATATCCAGTAGACATTATGAGAGAGGCAGTAGTGTTGGGACTATCCCAGTAGACATTATGAGAGAGGCAGTAGTGTTTATAACTATCCCAGTAGACATTATGAGAGAGGCAGTAGTGTTATAACTATCCCAGTAGACATTATGAGAGAGGCAGTAGTGTTGGGACTATCCCAGTAGACATTATGAGAGAGGCAGTAGTGTTTATAACTATCCCAGTAGACATTATGAGAGAGGCAGTAGTGTTATAACTATCCCAGTAGACATTATGAGAGAGGCAGTAGTGTTTATAACTATCCCAGTAGACATTATGAGAGAGGCAGTAGTGTTATAACTATCCCAGTAGACATTATGAGAGAGGCAGTAGTGTTTATAACTATCCCAGTAGACATTATGAGAGAGGCAGTAGTGTTGGGACTATCCCAGTAGACATTATGAGAGAGGCAGTAGTGTTATAACTATCCCAGTAGACATTATGAGAGAGGCAGTAGTGTTGGGACTATCCCAGTAGACATTATGAGAGAGGCAGTAGTGTTTATAACTACATTATGAGAGAGGCAGTAGTGTTTATAACTATCCCAGTAGACATTATGAGAGAGGCAGTAGTGTTATAACTATCCCAGTAGACATTATGAGAGAGGCAGTAGTGTTTATAACTCTCCCAGTAGACATTATGAGAGAGGCAGTAGTGTTGGGACTATCCCAGTAGACATTATGAGAGAGGCAGTAGTGTTGGGACTATCCCAGTAGACATTATGAGAGAGGCAGTAGTGTTTATAACTACATTATGAGAGAGGCAGTAGTGTTTATAACTATCCCAGTAGACATTATGAGAGAGGCAGTAGTGTTATAACTATCCCAGTAGACATTATGAGAGAGGCAGTAGTGTTATAACTATCCCAGTAGACATTATGAGAGAGGCAGTAGTGTTATAACTATCCCAGTAGACATTATGAGAGAGGCAGTAGTGTTTATAACTATCCCAGTAGACATTATGAGAGAGGCAGTAGTGTTGGGACTATCCCAGTAGACATTATGAGAGAGGCAGTAGTGTTGGGACTATCCCAGTAGACATTATGAGAGAGGCAGTAGTGTTGGGACTATCCCAGTAGACATTATGAGAGAGGCAGTAGTGTTTATAACTATCCCAGTAGACATTATGAGAGAGGCAGTAGTGTTATAACTATCCCAGTAGACATTATGAGAGAGGCAGTAGTGTTATAACTATCCCAGTAGACATTATGAGAGAGGCAGTAGTGTTATAACTATCCCAGTAGACATTATGAGAGAGGCAGTAGTGTTTATAACTACATTATGAGAGAGGCAGTAGTGTTTATAACTATCCCAGTAGACATTATGAGAGAGGCAGTAGTGTTGGGACTATCCCAGTAGACATTATGAGAGAGGCAGTAGTGTTTATAACTATCCCAGTAGACATTATGAGAGAGGCAGTAGTGTTTATAACTATCCCAGTAGACATTATGAGAGAGGCAGTAGTGTTGGAACTATCCCAGTAGACATTATGAGAGAGGCAGTAGTGTTGGGACTATCCCAGTAGACATTATGAGAGAGGCAGTAGTGTTTATAACTATCCCAGTAGACATTATGAGAGAGGCAGTAGTGTTTATAACTATCCCAGTAGACATTATGAGAGAGGCAGTAGTGTTGGAACTATCCCAGTAGACATTATGAGAGAGGCAGTAGTGTTATAACTATCCCAGTAGACATTATGAGAGAGGCAGTAGTGTTGGAACTATCCCAGTAGACATTATGAGAGAGGCAGTAGTGTTTATAACTATCCCAGTAGACATTATGAGAGAGGCAGTAGTGTTATAACTATCCCAGTAGACATTATGAGAGAGGCAGTAGTGTTTATAACTATCCCAGTAGACATTATGAGAGAGGCAGTAGTGTTGGGACTATCCCAGTAGACATTATGAGAGAGGCAGTAGTGTTTATAACTATCCCAGTAGACATTATGAGAGAGGCAGTAGTGTTTATAACTATCCCAGTAGACATTATGAGAGAGGCAGTAGTGTTGGGACTATCCCAGTAGACATTATGAGAGAGGCAGTAGTGTTATAACTATCCCAGTAGACATTATGAGAGAGGCAGTAGTGTTATAACTATCCCAGTAGACATTATGAGAGAGGCAGTAGTGTTATAACTATCCCAGTAGACATTATGAGAGAGGCAGTAGTGTTGGGACTATCCCAGTAGACATTATGAGAGAGGCAGTAGTGTTTATAACTATCCCAGTAGACATTATGAGAGAGGCAGTAGTGTTTATAACTATCCCAGTAGACATTATGAGAGAGGCAGTAGTGTTATAACTATCCCAGTAGACATTATGAGAGAGGCAGTAGTGTTGGGACTATCCCAGTAGACATTATGAGAGAGGCAGTAGTGTTGGGACTATCCCAGTAGACATTATGAGAGAGGCAGTAGTGTTATAACTATCCCAGTAGACATTATGAGAGAGGCAGTAGTGTTGGGACTATCCCAGTAGACATTATGAGAGAGGCAGTAGTGTTGGGACTATCCCAGTAGACATTATGAGAGACGCAGTAGTGTTTATAACTATCCCAGTAGACATTATGAGAGAGGCAGTAGTGTTGGGACTATCCCAGTAGACATTATGAGAGAGGCAGTAGTGTTGGAACTATCCCAGTAGACATTATGAGAGAGGCAGTAGTGTTGGGACTATCCCAGTAGACATTATGAGAGAGGCAGTAGTGTTGGAACTATCCCAGTAGACATTATGAGAGAGGCAGTAGTGTTTATAACTATCCAAATAGATATTATGAGAGAGGCAGTTGTGTTATAACTATCCCAGTAGACATTATGAGAGAGACAGTAGTGTTATAACTATCCCAGTAGACATTATGAGAGAGGCAGTAGTGTTATAACTATCCCAGTAGACATTATGAGAGAGACAGTAGTGTTATAACTATCCCAGTAGACATTATGAGAGAGGCAGTAGTGTTATAACTATCCCAGTAGACATTATGAGAGAGGCAGTAGTGTTATAACTATCCCAGTAGACATTATGAGAGAGACAGTAGTGTTATAACTATCCCAGTAGACATTATGAGAGAGGCAGTAGTGTTATAACTATCCCAGTAGACATTATGAGAGAGGCAGTAGTGTTATAACTATCCCAGTAGACATTATGAGAGAGGCAGTAGTGTTGGAACTATCCCAGTAGACATTATGAGAGAGACAGTAGTGTTATAACTATCCCAGTAGACATTATGAGAGAGGCAGTAGTGTTGGGACTATCCCAGTAGACATTATGAGAGAGGCAGTAGTGTTTATAACTATCCCAGTAGACATTATGAGAGAGGCAGTAGTGTTATAACTATCCCAGTAGACATTATGAGAGAGGCAGTAGTGTTATAACTATCCCAGTAGACATTATGAGAGAGGCAGTAGTGTTGGGACTATCCCAGTAGACATTATGAGAGAGGCAGTAGTGTTTATAACTATCCCAGTAGACATTATGAGAGAGGCAGTAGTGTTGGGACTATCCCAGTAGACATTATGAGAGAGGCAGTAGTGTTTATAACTATCCCAGTAGACATTATGAGAGAGGCAGTAGTGTTGGAACTATCCCAGTAGACATTATGAGAGAGGCAGTAGTGTTTATAACTATCCCAGTAGACATTATGAGAGAGGCAGTAGTGTTATAACTATCCCAGTAGACATTATGAGAGAGGCAGTAGTGTTATAACTATCCCAGTAGACATTATGAGAGAGGCAGTAGTGTTTATAACTATCCCAGTAGACATTATGAGAGAGGCAGTAGTGTTGGAACTATCCCAGTAGACATTATGAGAGAGGCAGTAGTGTTATAACTATCCCAGTAGACATTATGAGAGAGGCAGTAGTGTTTATAACTATCCCAGTAGACATTATGAGAGAGGCAGTAGTGTTATAACTATCCCAGTAGACATTATGAGAGAGGCAGTAGTGTTTATAACTATCCCAGTAGACATTATGAGAGAGGCAGTAGTGTTGGGACTATCCCAGTAGACATTATGAGAGAGGCAGTAGTGTTTATAACTATCCCAGTAGACATTATGAGAGAGGCAGTAGTGTTTATAACTATCCCAGTAGACATTATGAGAGAGGCAGTAGTGTTATAACTATCCCAGTAGACATTATGAGAGAGGCAGTAGTGTTATAACTATCCCAGTAGACATTATGAGAGAGGCAGTAGTGTTGGGACTATCCCAGTAGACATTATGAGAGAGGCAGTAGTGTTGGGACTATCCCAGTAGACATTATGAGAGAGGCAGTAGTGTTTATAACTATCCCAGTAGACATTATGAGAGAGGCAGTAGTGTTGGGACTATCCCAGTAGACATTATGAGAGAGGCAGTAGTGTTATAACTATCCCAGTAGACATTATGAGAGAGGCAGTAGTGTTTATAACTATCCCAGTAGACATTATGAGAGAGGCAGTAGTGTTATATCTATCCCAGTAGACATTATGAGAGAGGCAGTAGTGTTATATCTATCCCAGTAGACATTATGAGAGAGGCAGTAGTGTTGGGACTATCCCAGTAGACATTATGAGAGAGGCAGTAGTGTTTATAACTATCCCAGTAGACATTATGAGAGAGGCAGTAGTGTTGGGACTATCCCAGTAGACATTATGAGAGAGGCAGTAGTGTTGGGACTATCCCAGTAGACATTATGAGAGAGGCAGTAGTGTTTATAACTATCCCAGTAGACATTATGAGAGAGGCAGTAGTGTTATAACTATCCCAGTAGACATTATGAGAGAGGCAGTAGTGTTATAACTATCCCAGTAGACATTATGAGAGAGGCAGTAGTGTTGGGACTATCCCAGTAGACATTATGAGAGAGGCAGTAGTGTTGGGACTATCCCAGTAGACATTATGAGAGAGGCAGTAGTGTTGGGACTATCCCAGTAGACATTATGAGAGAGGCAGTAGTGTTTATAACTATCCCAGTAGACATTATGAGAGAGGCAGTAGTGTTTATAACTATCCCAGTAGACATTATGAGAGAGGCAGTAGTGTTGGGACTATCCCAGTAGACATTATGAGAGAGGCAGTAGTGTTATACTATCCCAGTAGACATTATGAGAGAGGCAGTAGTGTTTATAACTATCCCAGTAGACATTATGAGAGAGGCAGTAGTGTTGGGACTATCCCAGTAGACATTATGAGAGAGGCAGTAGTGTTTATAACTATCCCAGTAGACATTATGAGAGAGGCAGTAGTGTTGGGACTATCCCAGTAGACATTATGAGAGAGGCAGTAGTGTTTATAACTATCCCAGTAGACATTATGAGAGAGGCAGTAGTGTTATACTATCCCAGTAGACATTATGAGAGAGGCAGTAGTGTTATAACTATCCCAGTAGACATTATGAGAGAGGCAGTAGTGTTATAACTATCCCAGTAGACATTATGAGAGAGGCAGTAGTGTTGGAACTATCCCAGTAGACATTATGAGAGAGGCAGTAGTGTTGGAACTATCCCAGTAGACATTATGAGAGAGGCAGTAGTGTTATAACTATCCCAGTAGACATTACGAGAGAGGCAGTAGTGTTATAACTATCCCAGTAGACATTATGAGAGAGGCAGTAGTGTTTATAACTATCCCAGTAGACATTATGAGAGAGGCAGTAGTGTTGGGACTATCCCAGTAGACATTATGAGAGAGGCAGTAGTGTTTATAACTATCCCAGTAGACATTATGAGAGAGGCAGTAGTGTTGGGACTATCCCAGTAGACATTATGAGAGAGGCAGTAGTGTTATAACTATCCCAGTAGACATTATGAGAGAGGCAGTAGTGTTTATAACTATCCCAGTAGACATTATGAGAGAGGCAGTAGTGTTATAACTATCCCAGTAGACATTATGAGAGAGGCAGTAGTGTTGGAACTATCCCAGTAGACATTATGAGAGAGGCAGTAGTGTTTATAACTATCCCAGTAGACATTATGAGAGAGGCAGTAGTGTTTATAACTATCCCAGTAGACATTATGAGAGAGGCAGTAGTGTTTATAACTATCCCAGTAGACATTATGAGAGAGGCAGTAGTGTTGGAACTATCCCAGTAGACATTATGAGAGAGGCAGTAGTGTTGGGACTATCCCAGTAGACATTATGAGAGAGGCAGTAGTGTTTATAACTATCCCAGTAGACATTATGAGAGAGGCAGTAGTGTTTATAACTACATTATGAGAGAGGCAGTAGTGTTATAACTATCCCAGTAGACATTATGAGAGAGGCAGTAGTGTTTATAACTATCCCAGTAGACATTATGAGAGAGGCAGTAGTGTTGGAACTATCCCAGTAGACATTATGAGAGAGGCAGTAGTGTTGGGACTATCCCAGTAGACATTATGAGAGAGGCAGTAGTGTTGGAACTATCCCAGTAGACATTATGAGAGAGGCAGTAGTGTTGGAACTATCCCAGTAGACATTATGAGAGAGGCAGTAGTGTTGGAACTATCCCAGTAGACATTATGAGAGAGGCAGTAGTGTTATAACTATCCCAGTAGACATTATGAGAGAGGCAGTAGTGTTATAACTATCCCAGTAGACATTATGAGAGAGGCAGTAGTGTTATAACTATCCCAGTAGACATTATGAGAGAGGCAGTAGTGTTTATAACTATCCCAGTAGACATTATGAGAGAGGCAGTAGTGTTGGGACTATCCCAGTAGACATTATGAGAGAGGCAGTAGTGTTTATAACTATCCCAGTAGACATTATGAGAGAGGCAGTAGTGTTGGGACTATCCCAGTAGACATTATGAGAGAGGCAGTAGTGTTGGAACTATCCCAGTAGACATTATGAGAGAGGCAGTAGTGTTTATAACTATCCCAGTAGACATTATGAGAGAGGCAGTAGTGTTATAACTATCCCAGTAGACATTATGAGAGAGGCAGTAGTGTTGGGACTATCCCAGTAGACATTATGAGAGAGGCAGTAGTGTTATAACTATCCCAGTAGACATTATGAGAGAGGCAGTAGTGTTTATAACTATCCCAGTAGACATTATGAGAGAGGCAGTAGTGTTATAACTATCCCAGTAGACATTATGAGAGAGGCAGTAGTGTTGGGACTATCCCAGTAGACATTATGAGAGAGGCAGTAGTGTTTATAACTATCCCAGTAGACATTATGAGAGAGGCAGTAGTGTTTATAACTATCCCAGTAGACATTATGAGAGAGGCAGTAGTGTTTATAACTATCCCAGTAGACATTATGAGAGAGGCAGTAGTGTTGGAACTATCCCAGTAGACATTATGAGAGAGGCAGTAGTGTTATAACTATCCCAGTAGACATTATGAGAGAGGCAGTAGTGTTTATAACTATCCCAGTAGACATTATGAGAGAGGCAGTAGTGTTATAACTATCCCAGTAGACATTATGAGAGAGGCAGTAGTGTTATAACTATCCCAGTAGACATTATGAGAGAGGCAGTAGTGTTGGAACTATCCCAGTAGACATTATGAGAGAGGCAGTAGTGTTATAACTATCCCAGTAGACATTATGAGAGAGGCAGTAGTGTTGGGACTATCCCAGTAGACATTATGAGAGAGGCAGTAGTGTTATAACTATCCCAGTAGACATTATGAGAGAGGCAGTAGTGTTATAACTATCCCAGTAGACATTATGAGAGAGGCAGTAGTGTTGGAACTATCCCAGTAGACATTATGAGAGAGGCAGTAGTGTTATAACTATCCCAGTAGACATTATGAGAGAGGCAGTAGTGTTTATATCTATCCCAGTAGACATTATGAGAGAGGCAGTAGTGTTTATAACTATCCCAGTAGACATTATGAGAGAGGCAGTAGTGTTATAACTATCCCAGTAGACATTATGAGAGAGGCAGTAGTGTTTATAACTATCCCAGTAGACATTATGAGAGAGGCAGTAGTGTTTATAACTATCCCAGTAGACATTATGAGAGAGGCAGTAGTGTTTATAACTATCCCAGTAGACATTATGAGAGAGGCAGTAGTGTTGGGACTATCCCAGTAGACATTATGAGAGAGGCAGTAGTGTTATAACTATCCCAGTAGACATTATGAGAGAGGCAGTAGTGTTTATAACTATCCCAGTAGACATTATGAGAGAGGCAGTAGTGTTTATAACTATCCCAGTAGACATTATGAGAGAGGCAGTAGTGTTGGGACTATCCCAGTAGACATTATGAGAGAGGCAGTAGTGTTATAACTATCCCAGTAGACATTATGAGAGAGGCAGTAGTGTTATAACTATCCCAGTAGACATTATGAGAGAGGCAGTAGTGTTTATAACTATCCCAGTAGACATTATGAGAGAGGCAGTAGTGTTATAACTATCCCAGTAGACATTATGAGAGAGGCAGTAGTGTTATAACTATCCCAGTAGACATTATGAGAGAGGCAGTAGTGTTGGGACTATCCCAGTAGACATTATGAGAGAGGCAGTAGTGTTATAACTATCCCAGTAGACATTATGAGAGAGGCAGTAGTGTTATAACTATCCCAGTAGACATTATGAGAGAGGCAGTAGTGTTGGAACTATCCCAGTAGACATTATGAGAGAGGCAGTAGTGTTATAACTATCCCAGTAGACATTATGAGAGAGGCAGTAGTGTTGGGACTATCCCAGTAGACATTATGAGAGAGGCAGTAGTGTTTATAACTATCCCAGTAGACATTATGAGAGAGGCAGTAGTGTTGGGACTATCCCAGTAGACATTATGAGAGAGGCAGTAGTGTTATAACTATCCCAGTAGACATTATGAGAGAGGCAGTAGTGTTGGGACTATCCCAGTAGACATTATGAGAGAGGCAGTAGTGTTATAACTATCCCAGTAGACATTATGAGAGAGGCAGTAGTGTTTATAACTATCCCAGTAGACATTATGAGAGAGGCAGTAGTGTTTATAACTATCCCAGTAGACATTATGAGAGAGGCAGTAGTGTTGGGACTATCCCAGTAGACATTATGAGAGAGGCAGTAGTGTTTATAACTATCCCAGTAGACATTATGAGAGAGGCAGTAGTGTTGGGACTATCCCAGTAGACATTATGAGAGAGGCAGTAGTGTTTATAACTATCCCAGTAGACATTATGAGAGAGGCAGTAGTGTTTATAACTATCCCAGTAGACATTATGAGAGAGGCAGTAGTGTTGGGACTATCCCAGTAGACATTATGAGAGAGGCAGTAGTGTTATAACTATCCCAGTAGACATTATGAGAGAGGCAGTAGTGTTTATAACTATCCCAGTAGACATTATGAGAGAGGCAGTAGTGTTTATAACTATCCCAGTAGACATTATGAGAGAGGCAGTAGTGTTATAACTATCCCAGTAGACATTATGAGAGAGGCAGTAGTGTTATAACTATCCCAGTAGACATTATGAGAGAGGCAGTAGTGTTGGGACTATCCCAGTAGACATTATGAGAGAGGCAGTAGTGTTTATATCTATCCCAGTAGACATTATGAGAGAGGCAGTAGTGTTTATAACTATCCCAGTAGACATTATGAGAGAGGCAGTAGTGTTGGGACTATCCCAGTAGACATTATGAGAGAGGCAGTAGTGTTATAACTATCCCAGTAGACATTATGAGAGAGGCAGTAGTGTTGGGACTATCCCAGTAGACATTATGAGAGAGGCAGTAGTGTTGGAACTATCCCAGTAGACATTATGAGAGAGGCAGTAGTGTTGGGACTATCCCAGTAGACATTATGAGAGAGGCAGTAGTGTTTATAACTATCCCAGTAGACATTATGAGAGAGGCAGTAGTGTTGGGACTATCCCAGTAGACATTATGAGAGAGGCAGTAGTGTTATAACTATCCCAGTAGACATTATGAGAGAGGCAGTAGTGTTATAACTATCCCAGTAGACATTATGAGAGAGGCAGTAGTGTTGGGACTATCCCAGTAGACATTATGAGAGAGGCAGTAGTGTTGGGACTATCCCAGTAGACATTATGAGAGAGGCAGTAGTGTTGGGACTATCCCAGTAGACATTATGAGAGAGGCAGTAGTGTTTATAACTATCCCAGTAGACATTATGAGAGAGGCAGTAGTGTTTATAACTATCCCAGTAGACATTATGAGAGAGGCAGTAGTGTTGGAACTATCCCAGTAGACATTATGAGAGAGGCAGTAGTGTTGGGACTATCCCAGTAGACATTATGAGAGAGGCAGTAGTGTTTATAACTATCCCAGTAGACATTATGAGAGAGGCAGTAGTGTTTATAACTATCCCAGTAGACATTATGAGAGAGGCAGTAGTGTTGGGACTATCCCAGTAGACATTATGAGAGAGGCAGTAGTGTTATAACTATCCCAGTAGACATTATGAGAGAGGCAGTAGTGTTATAACTATCCCAGTAGACATTATGAGAGAGGCAGTAGTGTTTATAACTATCCCAGTAGACATTATGAGAGAGGCAGTAGTGTTTATAACTATCCCAGTAGACATTATGAGAGAGGCAGTAGTGTTATATCTATCCCAGTAGACATTATGAGAGAGGCAGTAGTGTTATATCTATCCCAGTAGACATTATGAGAGAGGCAGTAGTGTTTATAACTATCCCAGTAGACATTATGAGAGAGGCAGTAGTGTTTATAACTATCCCAGTAGACATTATGAGAGAGGCAGTAGTGTTATAACTATCCCAGTAGACATTATGAGAGAGGCAGTAGTGTTGGGACTATCCCAGTAGACATTATGAGAGAGGCAGTAGTGTTTATAACTATCCCAGTAGACATTATGAGAGAGGCAGTAGTGTTGGAACTATCCCAGTAGACATTATGAGAGAGGCAGTAGTGTTGGAACTATCCCAGTAGACATTATGAGAGAGGCAGTAGTGTTGGGAACTATCCCAGTAGACATTATGAGAGAGGCAGTAGTGTTGGAACTATCCCAGTAGACATTATGAGAGAGGCAGTAGTGTTGGAACTATCCCAGTAGACATTATGAGAGAGGCAGTAGTGTTTATAACTATCCCAGTAGACATTATGAGAGAGGCAGTAGTGTTGGGACTATCCCAGTAGACATTATGAGAGAGGCAGTAGTGTTGGAACTATCCCAGTAGACATTATGAGAGAGGCAGTAGTGTTTATAACTATCCCAGTAGACATTATGAGAGAGGCAGTAGTGTTGGGACTATCCCAGTAGACATTATGAGAGAGGCAGTAGTGTTTATAACTATCCCAGTAGACATTATGAGAGAGGCAGTAGTGTTGGGACTATCCCAGTAGACATTATGAGAGAGGCAGTAGTGTTTATAACTATCCCAGTAGACATTATGAGAGAGGCAGTAGTGTTGGGACTATCCCAGTAGACATTATGAGAGAGGCAGTAGTGTTTATAACTATCCCAGTAGACATTATGAGAGAGGCAGTAGTGTTTATAACTATCCCAGTAGACATTATGAGAGAGGCAGTAGTGTTATAACTATCCCAGTAGACATTATGAGAGAGGCAGTAGTGTTTATAACTATCCCAGTAGACATTATGAGAGAGGCAGTAGTGTTTATAACTATCCCAGTAGACATTATGAGAGAGGCAGTAGTGTTTATAACTATCCCAGTAGACATTATGAGAGAGGCAGTAGTGTTGGGACTATCCCAGTAGACATTATGAGAGAGGCAGTAGTGTTATAACTATCCCAGTAGACATTATGAGAGAGGCAGTAGTGTTATAACTATCCCAGTAGACATTATGAGAGAGGCAGTAGTGTTGGAACTATCCCAGTAGACATTATGAGAGAGGCAGTAGTGTTATAACTATCCCAGTAGACATTATGAGAGAGGCAGTAGTGTTTATAACTATCCCAGTAGACATTATGAGAGAGGCAGTAGTGTTGGGACTATCCCAGTAGACATTATGAGAGAGGCAGTAGTGTTATAACTATCCCAGTAGACATTATGAGAGAGGCAGTAGTGTTATAACTATCCCAGTAGACATTATGAGAGAGGCAGTAGTGTTGGGACTATCCCAGTAGACATTATGAGAGAGGCAGTAGTGTTGGGACTATCCCAGTAGACATTATGAGAGAGGCAGTAGTGTTGGGACTATCCCAGTAGACATTATGAGAGAGGCAGTAGTGTTTATAACTATCCCAGTAGACATTATGAGAGAGGCAGTAGTGTTTATAACTATCCCAGTAGACATTATGAGAGAGGCAGTAGTGTTGGAACTATCCCAGTAGACATTATGAGAGAGGCAGTAGTGTTTATAACTATCCCAGTAGACATTATGAGAGAGGCAGTAGTGTTGGGACTATCCCAGTAGACATTATGAGAGAGGCAGTAGTGTTGGGACTATCCCAGTAGACATTATGAGAGAGGCAGTAGTGTTGGGACTATCCCAGTAGACATTATGAGAGAGGCAGTAGTGTTATAACTATCCCAGTAGACATTATGAGAGAGGCAGTAGTGTTTATAACTATCCCAGTAGACATTATGAGAGAGGCAGTAGTGTTGGGACTATCCCAGTAGACATTATGAGAGAGGCAGTAGTGTTATAACTATCCCAGTAGACATTATGAGAGAGGCAGTAGTGTTGGAACTATCCCAGTAGACATTATGAGAGAGGCAGTAGTGTTATAACTATCCCAGTAGACATTATGAGAGAGGCAGTAGTGTTAACTATCCCAGTAGACATTATGAGAGAGGCAGTAGTGTTGGAACTATCCCAGTAGACATTATGAGAGAGGCAGTAGTGTTGGAACTATCCCAGTAGACATTATGAGAGAGGCAGTAGTGTTGGAACTATCCCAGTAGACATTATGAGAGAGGCAGTAGGAACTATCCCAGTAGACATTATGAGAGAGGCAGTAGTGTTGGAACTATCCCAGTAGACATTATGAGAGAGGCAGTAGTGTTATAACTATCCCAGTAGACATTATGAGAGAGGCAGTAGTGTTTATAACTATCCCAGTAGACATTATGAGAGAGGCAGTAGTGTTGGAACTATCCCAGTAGACATTATGAGAGAGGCAGTAGTGTTGGAACTATCCCAGTAGACATTATGAGAGAGGCAGTAGTGTTGGAACTATCCCAGTAGACATTATGAGAGAGGCAGTAGTGTTGGAACTATCCCAGTAGACATTATGAGAGAGGCAGTAGTGTTGGAACTATCCCAGTAGACATTATGAGAGAGGCAGTAGTGTTGGAACTATCCCAGTAGACATTATGAGAGAGGCAGTAGTGTTATAACTATCCCAGTAGACATTATGAGAGAGGCAGTAGTGTTGGAACTATCCCAGTAGACATTATGAGAGAGGCAGTAGTGTTTATAACTATCCCAGTAGACATTATGAGAGAGGCAGTAGTGTTGGAACTATCCCAGTAGACATTATGAGAGAGGCAGTAGTGTTATAACTATCCCAGTAGACATTATGAGAGAGGCAGTAGTGTTGGGACTATCCCAGTAGACATTATGAGAGAGGCAGTAGTGTTGGAACTATCCCAGTAGACATTATGAGAGAGGCAGTAGTGTTTATAACTATCCCAGTAGACATTATGAGAGAGGCAGTAGTGTTGGGACTATCCCAGTAGACATTATGAGAGAGGCAGTAGTGTTATAACTATCCCAGTAGACATTATGAGAGAGGCAGTAGTGTTGGAACTATCCCAGTAGACATTATGAGAGAGGCAGTAGTGTTTATAACTATCCCAGTAGACATTATGAGAGAGGCAGTAGTGTTTATAACTATCCCAGTAGACATTATGAGAGAGGCAGTAGTGTTATAACTATCCCAGTAGACATTATGAGAGAGGCAGTAGTGTTATAACTATCCCAGTAGACATTATGAGAGAGGCAGTAGTGTTTATAACTATCCCAGTAGACATTATGAGAGAGGCAGTAGTGTTATAACTATCCCAGTAGACATTATGAGAGAGGCAGTAGTGTTGGGAACTATCCCAGTAGACATTATGAGAGAGGCAGTAGTGTTATAACTATCCCAGTAGACATTATGAGAGAGGCAGTAGTGTTGGGACTATCCCAGTAGACATTATGAGAGAGGCAGTAGTGTTGGAACTATCCCAGTAGACATTATGAGAGAGGCAGTAGTGTTGGGACTATCCCAGTAGACATTATGAGAGAGGCAGTAGTGTTATAACTATCCCAGTAGACATTATGAGAGAGGCAGTAGTGTTGGGACTATCCCAGTAGACATTATGAGAGAGGCAGTAGTGTTAACTATCCCAGTAGACATTATGAGAGAGGCAGTAGTGTTATAACTATCCCAGTAGACATTATGAGAGAGGCAGTAGTGTTGGGACTATCCCAGTAGACATTATGAGAGAGGCAGTAGTGTTGGGACTATCCCAGTAGACATTATGAGAGAGGCAGTAGTGTTGGGACTATCCCAGTAGACATTATGAGAGAGGCAGTAGTGTTATAACTATCCCAGTAGACATTATGAGAGAGGCAGTAGTGTTTATAACTATCCCAGTAGACATTATGAGAGAGGCAGTAGTGTTGGAACTATCCCAGTAGACATTATGAGAGAGGCAGTAGTGTTAACTATCCCAGTAGACATTATGAGAGAGGCAGTAGTGTTGGAACTATCCCAGTAGACATTATGAGAGAGGCAGTAGTGTTGGAACTATCCCAGTAGACATTATGAGAGAGGCAGTAGTGTTGGGACTATCCCAGTAGACATTATGAGAGAGGCAGTAGTGTTATAACTATCCCAGTAGACATTATGAGAGAGGCAGCAGTGTTTATAACTATCCCAGTAGACATTATGAGAGAGGCAGTAGTGTTGGAACTATCCCAGTAGACATTATGAGAGAGGCAGTAGTGTTGGAACTATCCCAGTAGACATTATGAGAGAGGCAGTAGTGTTGGAACTATCCCAGTAGACATTATGAGAGAGGCAGTAGTGTTGGAACTATCCCAGTAGACATTATGAGAGAGGCAGTAGTGTTATAACTATCCCAGTAGACATTATGAGAGAGGCAGTAGTGTTGGAACTATCCCAGTAGACATTATGAGAGAGGCAGTAGTGTTGGAACTATCCCAGTAGACATTATGAGAGAGGCAGTAGTGTTGGAACTATCCCAGTAGACATTATGAGAGAGGCAGTAGTGTTGGAACTATCCCAGTAGACATTATGAGAGAGGCAGTAGTGTTGGGACTATCCCAGTAGACATTATGAGAGAGGCAGTAGTGTTGGGACTATCCCAGTAGACATTATGAGAGAGGCAGTAGTGTTGGAACTATCCCAGTAGACATTATGAGAGAGGCAGTAGTGTTGGAACTATCCCAGTAGACATTATGAGAGAGGCAGTAGTGTTGGAACTATCCCAGTAGACATTATGAGAGAGGCAGTAGTGTTGGAACTATCCCAGTAGACATTATGAGAGAGGCAGTAGTGTTGGAACTATCCCAGTAGACATTATGAGAGAGGCAGTAGTGTTGGAACTATCCCAGTAGACATTATGAGAGAGGCAGTAGTGTTGGGACTATCCCAGTAGACATTATGAGAGAGGCAGTAGTGTTGGGACTATCCCAGTAGACATTATGAGAGAGGCAGTAGTGTTGGAACTATCCCAGTAGACATTATGAGAGAGGCAGTAGTGTTGGAACTATCCCAGTAGACATTATGAGAGAGGCAGTAGTGTTGGAACTATCCCAGTAGACATTATGAGAGAGGCAGTAGTGTTGGAACTATCCCAGTAGACATTATGAGAGAGGCAGTAGTGTTGGAACTATCCCAGTAGACATTATGAGAGAGGCAGTAGTGTTGGGACTATCCCAGTAGACATTATGAGAGAGGCAGTAGTGTTGGAACTATCCCAGTAGACATTATGAGAGAGGCAGTAGTGTTGGAACTATCCCAGTAGACATTATGAGAGAGGCAGTAGTGTTGGAACTATCCCAGTAGACATTATGAGAGAGGCAGTAGTGTTGGAACTATCCCAGTAGACATTATGAGAGAGGCAGTAGTGTTTGGAACTATCCCAGTAGACATTATGAGAGAGGCAGTAGTGTTGGGACTATCCCAGTAGACATTATGAGAGAGGCAGTAGTGTTGGGACTATCCCAGTAGACATTATGAGAGAGGCAGTAGTGTTATAACTATCCCAGTAGACATTATGAGAGAGGCAGTAGTGTTATAACTATCCCAGTAGACATTATGAGAGAGGCAGTAGTGTTGGAACTATCCCAGTAGACATTATGAGAGAGGCAGTAGTGTTGGAACTATCCCAGTAGACATTATGAGAGAGGCAGTAGTGTTGGAACTATCCCAGTAGACATTATGAGAGAGGCAGTAGTGTTGGGACTATCCCAGTAGACATTATGAGAGAGGCAGTAGTGTTGGAACTATCCCAGTAGACATTATGAGAGAGGCAGTAGTGTTTAACTATCCCAGTAGACATTATGAGAGAGGCAGTAGTGTTGGAACTATCCCAGTAGACATTATGAGAGAGGCAGTAGTGTTGGAACTATCCCAGTAGACATTATGAGAGAGGCAGTAGTGTTGGAACTATCCCAGTAGACATTATGAGAGAGGCAGTAGTGTTGGAACTATCCCAGTAGACATTATGAGAGAGGCAGTAGTGTTGGAACTATCCCAGTAGACATTATGAGAGAGGCAGTAGTGTTGGAACTATCCCAGTAGACATTATGAGAGAGGCAGTAGTGTTGGAACTATCCCAGTAGACATTATGAGAGAGGCAGTAGTGTTGGAACTATCCCAGTAGACATTATGAGAGAGGCAGTAGTGTTGGAACTATCCCAGTAGACATTATGAGAGAGGCAGTAGTGTTGGAACTATCCCAGTAGACATTATGAGAGAGGCAGTAGTGTTGGAACTATCCCAGTAGACATTATGAGAGAGGCAGTAGTGTTTATAACTATCCCAGTAGACATTATGAGAGAGGCAGTAGTGTTTATAACTATCCCAGTAGACATTATGAGAGAGGCAGTAGTGTTTATAACTATCCCAGTAGACATTATGAGAGAGGCAGTAGTGTTGGGACTATCCCAGTAGACATTATGAGAGAGGCAGTAGTGTTATAACTATCCCAGTAGACATTATGAGAGAGGCAGTAGTGTTTATAACTATCCCAGTAGACATTATGAGAGAGGCAGTAGTGTTGGGACTATCCCAGTAGACATTATGAGAGAGGCAGTAGTGTTGGGACTATCCCAGTAGACATTATGAGAGAGGCAGTAGTGTTTATAACTATCCCAGTAGACATTATGAGAGAGGCAGTAGTGTTTATAACTATCCCAGTAGACATTATGAGAGAGGCAGTAGTGTTATATCTATCCCAGTAGACATTATGAGAGAGGCAGTAGTGTTATATCTATCCCAGTAGACATTATGAGAGAGGCAGTAGTGTTTATAACTATCCCAGTAGACATTATGAGAGAGGCAGTAGTGTTTATAACTATCCCAGTAGACATTATGAGAGAGGCAGTAGTGTTATAACTATCCCAGTAGACATTATGAGAGAGGCAGTAGTGTTGGGACTATCCCAGTAGACATTATGAGAGAGGCAGTAGTGTTTATAACTATCCCAGTAGACATTATGAGAGAGGCAGTAGTGTTGGAACTATCCCAGTAGACATTATGAGAGAGGCAGTAGTGTTGGAACTATCCCAGTAGACATTATGAGAGAGGCAGTAGTGTTGGGACTATCCCAGTAGACATTATGAGAGAGGCAGTAGTGTTGGAACTATCCCAGTAGACATTATGAGAGAGGCAGTAGTGTTGGAACTATCCCAGTAGACATTATGAGAGAGGCAGTAGTGTTTATAACTATCCCAGTAGACATTATGAGAGAGGCAGTAGTGTTGGGACTATCCCAGTAGACATTATGAGAGAGGCAGTAGTGTTGGAACTATCCCAGTAGACATTATGAGAGAGGCAGTAGTGTTTATATCTATCCCAGTAGACATTATGAGAGAGGCAGTAGTGTTGGGACTATCCCAGTAGACATTATGAGAGAGGCAGTAGTGTTTATAACTATCCCAGTAGACATTATGAGAGAGGCAGTAGTGTTTATAACTATCCCAGTAGACATTATGAGAGAGGCAGTAGTGTTGGGACTATCCCAGTAGACATTATGAGAGAGGCAGTAGTGTTTATAACTATCCCAGTAGACATTATGAGAGAGGCAGTAGTGTTGGGACTATCCCAGTAGACATTATGAGAGAGGCAGTAGTGTTTATAACTATCCCAGTAGACATTATGAGAGAGGCAGTAGTGTTGGGACTATCCCAGTAGACATTATGAGAGAGGCAGTAGTGTTTATAACTATCCCAGAAGACATTATGAGAGAGGCAGTAGTGTTTATAACTATCCCAGTAGACATTATGAGAGAGGCAGTAGTGTTATAACTATCCCAGTAGACATTATGAGAGAGGCAGTAGTGTTTATAACTATCCCAGTAGACATTATGAGAGAGGCAGTAGTGTTTATAACTATCCCAGTAGACATTATGAGAGAGGCAGTAGTGTTTATAACTATCCCAGTAGACATTATGAGAGAGGCAGTAGTGTTGGGACTATCCCAGTAGACATTATGAGAGAGGCAGTAGTGTTATAACTATCCCAGTAGACATTATGAGAGAGGCAGTAGTGTTGGGACTATCCCAGTAGACATTATGAGAGAGGCAGTAGTGTTGGAACTATCCCAGTAGACATTATGAGAGAGGCAGTAGTGTTGGGACTATCCCAGTAGACATTATGAGAGAGGCAGTAGTGTTTATAACTATCCCAGTAGACATTATGAGAGAGGCAGTAGTGTTGGGACTATCCCAGTAGACATTATGAGAGAGGCAGTAGTGTTGGGACTATCCCAGTAGACATTATGAGAGAGGCAGTAGTGTTGGAACTATCCCAGTAGACATTATGAGAGAGGCAGTAGTGTTTATAACTATCCCAGTAGACATTATGAGAGAGGCAGTAGTGTTGGGACTATCCCAGTAGACATTATGAGAGAGGCAGTAGTGTTTATAACTATCCCAGTAGACATTATGAGAGAGGCAGTAGTGTTTATAACTATCCCAGTAGACATTATGAGAGAGGCAGTAGTGTTGGGACTATCCCAGTAGACATTATGAGAGAGGCAGTAGTGTTTATAACTATCCCAGTAGACATTATGAGAGAGGCAGTAGTGTTGGGACTATCCCAGTAGACATTATGAGAGAGGCAGTAGTGTTTATAACTATCCCAGTAGACATTATGAGAGAGGCAGTAGTGTTGGGACTATCCCAGTAGACATTATGAGAGAGGCAGTAGTGTTTATAACTATCCCAGTAGACATTATGAGAGAGGCAGTAGTGTTTATAACTATCCCAGTAGACATTATGAGAGAGGCAGTAGTGTTATAACTATCCCAGTAGACATTATGAGAGAGGCAGTAGTGTTTATAACTATCCCAGTAGACATTATGAGAGAGGCAGTAGTGTTTATAACTATCCCAGTAGACATTATGAGAGAGGCAGTAGTGTTTATAACTATCCCAGTAGACATTATGAGAGAGGCAGTAGTGTTGGGACTATCCCAGTAGACATTATGAGAGAGGCAGTAGTGTTATAACTATCCCAGTAGACATTATGAGAGAGGCAGTAGTGTTGGGACTATCCCAGTAGACATTATGAGAGAGGCAGTAGTGTTGGAACTATCCCAGTAGACATTATGAGAGAGGCAGTAGTGTTGGGACTATCCCAGTAGACATTATGAGAGAGGCAGTAGTGTTTATAACTATCCCAGTAGACATTATGAGAGAGGCAGTAGTGTTGGGACTATCCCAGTAGACATTATGAGAGAGGCAGTAGTGTTATAACTATCCCAGTAGACATTATGAGAGAGGCAGTAGTGTTATAACTATCCCAGTAGACATTATGAGAGAGGCAGTAGTGTTGGGACTATCCCAGTAGACATTATGAGAGAGGCAGTAGTGTTGGAACTATCCCAGTAGACATTATGAGAGAGGCAGTAGTGTTGGGACTATCCCAGTAGACATTATGAGAGAGGCAGTAGTGTTTATAACTATCCCAGTAGACATTATGAGAGAGGCAGTAGTGTTTATAACTATCCCAGTAGACATTATGAGAGAGGCAGTAGTGTTGGAACTATCCCAGTAGACATTATGAGAGAGGCAGTAGTGTTTATAACTATCCCAGTAGACATTATGAGAGAGGCAGTAGTGTTGGGACTATCCCAGTAGACATTATGAGAGAGGCAGTAGTGTTGGGACTATCCCAGTAGACATTATGAGAGAGGCAGTAGTGTTATAACTATCCCAGTAGACATTATGAGAGAGGCAGTAGTGTTTATAACTATCCCAGTAGACATTATGAGAGAGGCAGTAGTGTTGGGACTATCCCAGTAGACATTATGAGAGAGGCAGTAGTGTTGGAACTATCCCAGTAGACATTATGAGAGAGGCAGTAGTGTTGGAACTATCCCAGTAGACATTACGAGAGAGGCAGTAGTGTTGGAACTATCCCAGTAGACATTATGAGAGAGGCAGTAGTGTTGGGACTATCCCAGTAGACATTATGAGAGAGGCAGTAGTGTTGGAACTATCCCAGTAGACATTATGAGAGAGGCAGTAGTGTTGGAACTATCCCAGTAGACATTATGAGAGAGGCAGTAGTGTTGGAACTATCCCAGTAGACATTATGAGAGAGGCAGTAGTGTTGGAACTATCCCAGTAGACATTATGAGAGAGGCAGTAGTGTTGGGACTATCCCAGTAGACATTATGAGAGAGGCAGTAGTGTTGGGACTATCCCAGTAGACATTATGAGAGAGGCAGTAGTGTTGGAACTATCCCAGTAGACATTATGAGAGAGGCAGTAGTGTTGGAACTATCCCAGTAGACATTATGAGAGAGGCAGTAGTGTTGGAACTATCCCAGTAGACATTATGAGAGAGGCAGTAGTGTTGGAACTATCCCAGTAGACATTATGAGAGAGGCAGTAGTGTTGGAACTATCCCAGTAGACATTATGAGAGAGGCAGTAGTGTTGGAACTATCCCAGTAGACATTATGAGAGAGGCAGTAGTGTTGGAACTATCCCAGTAGACATTATGAGAGAGGCAGTAGTGTTGGAACTATCCCAGTAGACATTATGAGAGAGGCAGTAGTGTTGGAACTATCCCAGTAGACATTATGAGAGAGGCAGTAGTGTTGGAACTATCCCAGTAGACATTATGAGAGAGGCAGTAGTGTTGGAACTATCCCAGTAGACATTATGAGAGAGGCAGTAGTGTTGGAACTATCCCAGTAGACATTATGAGAGAGGCAGTAGTGTTGGAACTATCCCAGTAGACATTATGAGAGAGGCAGTAGTGTTGGAACTATCCCAGTAGACATTATGAGAGAGGCAGTAGTGTTGGAACTATCCCAGTAGACATTATGAGAGAGGCAGTAGTGTTGGAACTATCCCAGTAGACATTATGAGAGAGGCAGTAGTGTTGGGACTATCCCAGTAGACATTATGAGAGAGGCAGTAGTGTTGGAACTATCCCAGTAGACATTATGAGAGAGGCAGTAGTGTTGGAACTATCCCAGTAGACATTATGAGAGAGGCAGTAGTGTTGGAACTATCCCAGTAGACATTATGAGAGAGGCAGTAGTGTTGGAACTATCCCAGTAGACATTATGAGAGAGGCAGTAGTGTTGGAACTATCCCAGTAGACATTATGAGAGAGGCAGTAGTGTTGGGACTATCCCAGTAGACATTATGAGAGAGGCAGTAGTGTTGGAACTATCCCAGTAGACATTATGAGAGAGGCAGTAGTGTTGGAACTATCCCAGTAGACATTATGAGAGAGGCAGTAGTGTTATAACTATCCCAGTAGACATTATGAGAGAGGCAGTAGTGTTGGAACTATCCCAGTAGACATTATGAGAGAGGCAGTAGTGTTGGAACTATCCCAGTAGACATTATGAGAGAGGCAGTAGTGTTGGAACTATCCCAGTAGACATTATGAGAGAGGCAGTAGTGTTGGAACTATCCCAGTAGACATTATGAGAGAGGCAGTAGTGTTGGAACTATCCCAGTAGACATTATGAGAGAGGCAGTAGTGTTGGAACTATCCCAGTAGACATTATGAGAGAGGCAGTAGTGTTGGGAACTATCCCAGTAGACATTATGAGAGAGGCAGTAGTGTTGGAACTATCCCAGTAGACATTATGAGAGAGGCAGTAGTGTTGGAACTATCCCAGTAGACATTATGAGAGAGGCAGTAGTGTTGGAACTATCCCAGTAGACATTATGAGAGAGGCAGTAGTGTTGGAACTATCCCAGTAGACATTATGAGAGAGGCAGTAGTGTTGGAACTATCCCAGTAGACATTATGAGAGAGGCAGTAGTGTTGGAACTATCCCAGTAGACATTATGAGAGAGGCAGTAGTGTTGGAACTATCCCAGTAGACATTATGAGAGAGGCAGTAGTGTTGGAACTATCCCAGTAGACATTATGAGAGAGGCAGTAGTGTTGGAACTATCCCAGTAGACATTATGAGAGAGGCAGTAGTGTTGGAACTATCCCAGTAGACATTATGAGAGAGGCAGTAGTGTTGGAACTATCCCAGTAGACATTATGAGAGAGGCAGTAGTGTTTATAACTATCCCAGTAGACATTATGAGAGAGGCAGTAGTGTTTATAACTATCCCAGTAGACATTATGAGAGAGGCAGTAGTGTTTATAACTATCCCAGTAGACATTATGAGAGAGGCAGTAGTGTTGGGACTATCCCAGTAGACATTATGAGAGAGGCAGTAGTGTTATAACTATCCCAGTAGACATTATGAGAGAGGCAGTAGTGTTTATAACTATCCCAGTAGACATTATGAGAGAGGCAGTAGTGTTGGGACTATCCCAGTAGACATTATGAGAGAGGCAGTAGTGTTGGAACTATCCCAGTAGACATTATGAGAGAGGCAGTAGTGTTATAACTATCCCAGTAGACATTATGAGAGAGGCAGTAGTGTTTATAACTATCCCAGTAGACATTATGAGAGAGGCAGTAGTGTTATAACTATCCCAGTAGACATTATGAGAGAGGCAGTAGTGTTTATAACTATCCCAGTAGACATTATGAGAGAGGCAGTAGTGTTGGGACTATCCCAGTAGACATTATGAGAGAGGCAGTAGTGTTTATAACTATCCCAGTAGACATTATGAGAGAGGCAGTAGTGTTGGAACTATCCCAGTAGACATTATGAGAGAGGCAGTAGTGTTGGAACTATCCCAGTAGACATTATGAGAGAGGCAGTAGTGTTGGAACTATCCCAGTAGACATTATGAGAGAGGCAGTAGTGTTGGAACTATCCCAGTAGACATTATGAGAGAGGCAGTAGTGTTGGAACTATCCCAGTAGACATTATGAGAGAGGCAGTAGTGTTGGAACTATCCCAGTAGACATTATGAGAGAGGCAGTAGTGTTGGAACTATCCCAGTAGACATTATGAGAGAGGCAGTAGTGTTTATAACTATCCCAGTAGACATTATGAGAGAGGCAGTAGTGTTTATAACTATCCCAGTAGACATTATGAGAGAGGCAGTAGTGTTTGGAACTATCCCAGTAGACATTATGAGAGAGGCAGTAGTGTTGGGACTATCCCAGTAGACATTATGAGAGAGGCAGTAGTGTTATAACTATCCCAGTAGACATTATGAGAGAGGCAGTAGTGTTATAACTATCCCAGTAGACATTATGAGAGAGGCAGTAGTGTTGGGAACTATCCCAGTAGACATTATGAGAGAGGCAGTAGTGTTTATAACTATCCCAGTAGACATTATGAGAGAGGCAGTAGTGTTGGAACTATCCCAGTAGACATTATGAGAGAGGCAGTAGTGTTGGAACTATCCCAGTAGACATTATGAGAGAGGCAGTAGTGTTTATAACTATCCCAGTAGACATTATGAGAGAGGCAGTAGTGTTTATAACTATCCCAGTAGACATTATGAGAGAGGCAGTAGTGTTATAACTATCCCAGTAGACATTATGAGAGAGGCAGTAGTGTTGGAACTATCCCAGTAGACATTATGAGAGAGGCAGTAGTGTTATAACTATCCCAGTAGACATTATGAGAGAGGCAGTAGTGTTGGAACTATCCCAGTAGACATTATGAGAGAGGCAGTAGTGTTGGAACTATCCCAGTAGACATTATGAGAGAGGCAGTAGTGTTGGGACTATCCCAGTAGACATTATGAGAGAGGCAGTAGTGTTGGAACTATCCCAGTAGACATTATGAGAGAGGCAGTAGTGTTGGAACTATCCCAGTAGACATTATGAGAGAGGCAGTAGTGTTTATAACTATCCCAGTAGACATTATGAGAGAGGCAGTAGTGTTGGGACTATCCCAGTAGACATTATGAGAGAGGCAGTAGTGTTGGAACTATCCCAGTAGACATTATGAGAGAGGCAGTAGTGTTTATAACTATCCCAGTAGACATTATGAGAGAGGCAGTAGTGTTATAACTATCCCAGTAGACATTATGAGAGAGGCAGTAGTGTTTATAACTATCCCAGTAGACATTATGAGAGAGGCAGTAGTGTTATAACTATCCCAGTAGACATTATGAGAGAGGCAGTAGTGTTATAACTATCCCAGTAGACATTATGAGAGAGGCAGTAGTGTTTATAACTATCCCAGTAGACATTATGAGAGAGGCAGTAGTGTTATAACTATCCCAGTAGACATTATGAGAGAGGCAGTAGTGTTTATAACTATCCCAGTAGACATTATGAGAGAGGCAGTAGTGTTGGGACTATCCCAGTAGACATTATGAGAGAGGCAGTAGTGTTATAACTATCCCAGTAGACATTATGAGAGAGGCAGTAGTGTTTATAACTATCCCAGTAGACATTATGAGAGAGGCAGTAGTGTTTATAACTATCCCAGTAGACATTATGAGAGAGGCAGTAGTGTTTATAACTATCCCAGTAGACATTATGAGAGAGGCAGTAGTGTTTATAACTATCCCAGTAGACATTATGAGAGAGGCAGTAGTGTTTATAACTATCCCAGTAGACATTATGAGAGAGGCAGTAGTGTTGGGACTATCCCAGTAGACATTATGAGAGAGGCAGTAGTGTTTATAACTATCCCAGTAGACATTATGAGAGAGGCAGTAGTGTTGGGACTATCCCAGTAGACATTATGAGAGAGGCAGTAGTGTTGGAACTATCCCAGTAGACATTATGAGAGAGGCAGTAGTGTTGGGACTATCCCAGTAGACATTATGAGAGAGCAGTAGTGTTTATAACTATCCCAGTAGACATTATGAGAGAGGCAGTAGTGTTGGAACTATCCCAGTAGACATTATGAGAGAGGCAGTAGTGTTGGACTATCCCAGTAGACATTATGAGAGAGGCAGTAGTGTTGGAACTATCCCAGTAGACATTATGAGAGAGGCAGTAGTGTTTATAACTATCCCAGTAGACATTATGAGAGAGGCAGTAGTGTTGGGACTATCCCAGTAGACATTATGAGAGAGGCAGTAGTGTTATAACTATCCCAGTAGACATTATGAGAGAGGCAGTAGTGTTTATAACTATCCCAGTAGACATTATGAGAGAGGCAGTAGTGTTGGGACTATCCCAGTAGACATTATGAGAGAGGCAGTAGTGTTTATAACTATCCCAGTAGACATTATGAGAGAGGCAGTAGTGTTGGGACTATCCCAGTAGACATTATGAGAGAGGCAGTAGTGTTTATAACTATCCCAGTAGACATTATGAGAGAGGCAGTAGTGTTGGGACTATCCCAGTAGACATTATGAGAGAGGCAGTAGTGTTTATAACTATCCCAGAAGACATTATGAGAGAGGCAGTAGTGTTTATAACTATCCCAGTAGACATTATGAGAGAGGCAGTAGTGTTATAACTATCCCAGTAGACATTATGAGAGAGGCAGTAGTGTTTATAACTATCCCAGTAGACATTATGAGAGAGGCAGTAGTGTTTATAACTATCCCAGTAGACATTATGAGAGAGGCAGTAGTGTTTATAACTATCCCAGTAGACATTATGAGAGAGGCAGTAGTGTTGGGACTATCCCAGTAGACATTATGAGAGAGGCAGTAGTGTTATAACTATCCCAGTAGACATTATGAGAGAGGCAGTAGTGTTGGGACTATCCCAGTAGACATTATGAGAGAGGCAGTAGTGTTGGAACTATCCCAGTAGACATTATGAGAGAGGCAGTAGTGTTGGGACTATCCCAGTAGACATTATGAGAGAGGCAGTAGTGTTTATAACTATCCCAGTAGACATTATGAGAGAGGCAGTAGTGTTGGGACTATCCCAGTAGACATTATGAGAGAGGCAGTAGTGTTATAACTATCCCAGTAGACATTATGAGAGAGGCAGTAGTGTTATAACTATCCCAGTAGACATTATGAGAGAGGCAGTAGTGTTGGGACTATCCCAGTAGACATTATGAGAGAGGCAGTAGTGTTGGGACTATCCCAGTAGACATTATGAGAGAGGCAGTAGTGTTGGGACTATCCCAGTAGACATTATGAGAGAGGCAGTAGTGTTTATAACTATCCCAGTAGACATTATGAGAGAGGCAGTAGTGTTTATAACTATCCCAGTAGACATTATGAGAGAGGCAGTAGTGTTGGAACTATCCCAGTAGACATTATGAGAGAGGCAGTAGTGTTTATAACTATCCCAGTAGACATTATGAGAGAGGCAGTAGTGTTGGGACTATACCAGTAGACATTATGAGAGAGGCAGTAGTGTTGGGACTATCCCAGTAGACATTATGAGAGAGGCAGTAGTGTTATAACTATCCCAGTAGACATTATGAGAGAGGCAGTAGTGTTTATAACTATCCCAGTAGACATTATGAGAGAGGCAGTAGTGTTGGAACTATCCCAGTAGACATTATGAGAGAGGCAGTAGTGTTGGAACTATCCCAGTAGACATTATGAGAGAGGCAGTAGTGTTGGAACTATCCCAGTAGACATTATGAGAGAGGCAGTAGTGTTGGAACTATCCCAGTAGACATTATGAGAGAGGCAGTAGTGTTGGAACTATCCCAGTAGACATTATGAGAGAGGCAGTAGTGTTGGAACTATCCCAGTAGACATTATGAGAGAGGCAGTAGTGTTGGAACTATCCCAGTAGACATTATGAGAGAGGCAGTAGTGTTGGAACTATCCCAGTAGACATTATGAGAGAGGCAGTAGTGTTGGAACTATCCCAGTAGACATTATGAGAGAGGCAGTAGTGTTGGAACTATCCCAGTAGACATTATGAGAGAGGCAGTAGTGTTGGGACTATCCCAGTAGACATTATGAGAGAGGCAGTAGTGTTGGAACTATCCCAGTAGACATTATGAGAGAGGCAGTAGTGTTGGAACTATCCCAGTAGACATTATGAGAGAGGCAGTAGTGTTGGAACTATCCCAGTAGACATTATGAGAGAGGCAGTAGTGTTGGAACTATCCCAGTAGACATTATGAGAGAGGCAGTAGTGTTGGAACTATCCCAGTAGACATTATGAGAGAGGCAGTAGTGTTGGGACTATCCCAGTAGACATTATGAGAGAGGCAGTAGTGTTGGGACTATCCCAGTAGACATTATGAGAGAGGCAGTAGTGTTGGAACTATCCCAGTAGACATTATGAGAGAGGCAGTAGTGTTGGAACTATCCCAGTAGACATTATGAGAGAGGCAGTAGTGTTGGAACTATCCCAGTAGACATTATGAGAGAGGCAGTAGTGTTGGAACTATCCCAGTAGACATTATGAGAGAGGCAGTAGTGTTGGAACTATCCCAGTAGACATTATGAGAGAGGCAGTAGTGTTGGAACTATCCCAGTAGACATTATGAGAGAGGCAGTAGTGTTGGAACTATCCCAGTAGACATTATGAGAGAGGCAGTAGTGTTGGAACTATCCCAGTAGACATTATGAGAGAGGCAGTAGTGTTGGAACTATCCCAGTAGACATTATGAGAGAGGCAGTAGTGTTGGGACTATCCCAGTAGACATTATGAGAGAGGCAGTAGTGTTGGAACTATCCCAGTAGACATTATGAGAGAGGCAGTAGTGTTGGAACTATCCCAGTAGACATTATGAGAGAGGCAGTAGTGTTGGAACTATCCCAGTAGACATTATGAGAGAGGCAGTAGTGTTGGAACTATCCCAGTAGACATTATGAGAGAGGCAGTAGTGTTGGAACTATCCCAGTAGACATTATGAGAGAGGCAGTAGTGTTGGAACTATCCCAGTAGACATTATGAGAGAGGCAGTAGTGTTGGGACTATCCCAGTAGACATTATGAGAGAGGCAGTAGTGTTGGAACTATCCCAGTAGACATTATGAGAGAGGCAGTAGTGTTGGAACTATCCCAGTAGACATTATGAGAGAGGCAGTAGTGTTTATAACTATCCCAGTAGACATTATGAGAGAGGCAGTAGTGTTGGGACTATCCCAGTAGACATTATGAGAGAGGCAGTAGTGTTGGAACTATCCCAGTAGACATTATGAGAGAGGCAGTAGTGTTGGAACTATCCCAGTAGACATTATGAGAGAGGCAGTAGTGTTGGAACTATCCCAGTAGACATTATGAGAGAGGCAGTAGTGTTGGGACTATCCCAGTAGACATTATGAGAGAGGCAGTAGTGTTGGAACTATCCCAGTAGACATTATGAGAGAGGCAGTAGTGTTGGAACTATCCCAGTAGACATTATGAGAGAGGCAGTAGTGTTGGAACTATCCCAGTAGACATTATGAGAGAGGCAGTAGTGTTGGAACTATCCCAGTAGACATTATGAGAGAGGCAGTAGTGTTGGAACTATCCCAGTAGACATTATGAGAGAGGCAGTAGTGTTGGAACTATCCCAGTAGACATTATGAGAGAGGCAGTAGTGTTGGGACTATCCCAGTAGACATTATGAGAGAGGCAGTAGTGTTGGAACTATCCCAGTAGACATTATGAGAGAGGCAGTAGTGTTGGAACTATCCCAGTAGACATTATGAGAGAGGCAGTAGTGTTGGAACTATCCCAGTAGACATTATGAGAGAGGCAGTAGTGTTGGAACTATCCCAGTAGACATTATGAGAGAGGCAGTAGTGTTGGAACTATCCCAGTAGACATTATGAGAGAGGCAGTAGTGTTGGAACTATCCCAGTAGACATTATGAGAGAGGCAGTAGTGTTTATAACTATCCCAGTAGACATTATGAGAGAGGCAGTAGTGTTTATAACTATCCCAGTAGACATTATGAGAGAGGCAGTAGTGTTTATAACTATCCCAGTAGACATTATGAGAGAGGCAGTAGTGTTGGGACTATCCCAGTAGACATTATGAGAGAGGCAGTAGTGTTATAACTATCCCAGTAGACATTATGAGAGAGGCAGTAGTGTTTATAACTATCCCAGTAGACATTATGAGAGAGGCAGTAGTGTTGGGACTATCCCAGTAGACATTATGAGAGAGGCAGTAGTGTTGGGACTATCCCAGTAGACATTATGAGAGAGGCAGTAGTGTTTATAACTATCCCAGTAGACATTATGAGAGAGGCAGTAGTGTTTATAACTATCCCAGTAGACATTATGAGAGAGGCAGTAGTGTTATAACTATCCCAGTAGACATTATGAGAGAGGCAGTAGTGTTTATAACTATCCCAGTAGACATTATGAGAGAGGCAGTAGTGTTATAACTATCCCAGTAGACATTATGAGAGAGGCAGTAGTGTTTATAACTATCCCAGTAGACATTATGAGAGAGGCAGTAGTGTTGGAACTATCCCAGTAGACATTATGAGAGAGGCAGTAGTGTTGGAACTATCCCAGTAGACATTATGAGAGAGGCAGTAGTGTTGGAACTATCCCAGTAGACATTATGAGAGAGGCAGTAGTGTTGGAACTATCCCAGTAGACATTATGAGAGAGGCAGTAGTGTTGGAACTATCCCAGTAGACATTATGAGAGAGGCAGTAGTGTTGGAACTATCCCAGTAGACATTATGAGAGAGGCAGTAGTGTTGGAACTATCCCAGTAGACATTATGAGAGAGGCAGTAGTGTTTATAACTATCCCAGTAGACATTATGAGAGAGGCAGTAGTGTTTATAACTATCCCAGTAGACATTATGAGAGAGGCAGTAGTGTTTATAACTATCCCAGTAGACATTATGAGAGAGGCAGTAGTGTTGGGACTATCCCAGTAGACATTATGAGAGAGGCAGTAGTGTTATAACTATCCCAGTAGACATTATGAGAGAGGCAGTAGTGTTTATAACTATCCCAGTAGACATTATGAGAGAGGCAGTAGTGTTGGGACTATCCCAGTAGACATTATGAGAGAGGCAGTAGTGTTGGGACTATCCCAGTAGACATTATGAGAGAGGCAGTAGTGTTTATAACTATCCCAGTAGACATTATGAGAGAGGCAGTAGTGTTTATAACTATCCCAGTAGACATTATGAGAGAGGCAGTAGTGTTTATAACTATCCCAGTAGACATTATGAGAGAGGCAGTAGTGTTTATAACTATCCCAGTAGACATTATGAGAGAGGCAGTAGTGTTGGGACTATCCCAGTAGACATTATGAGAGAGGCAGTAGTGTTTATAACTATCCCAGTAGACATTATGAGAGAGGCAGTAGTGTTGGAACTATCCCAGTAGACATTATGAGAGAGGCAGTAGTGTTGGAACTATCCCAGTAGACATTATGAGAGAGGCAGTAGTGTTGGGACTATCCCAGTAGACATTATGAGAGAGGCAGTAGTGTTGGAACTATCCCAGTAGACATTATGAGAGAGGCAGTAGTGTTGGAACTATCCCAGTAGACATTATGAGAGAGGCAGTAGTGTTTATAACTATCCCAGTAGACATTATGAGAGAGGCAGTAGTGTTGGGACTATCCCAGTAGACATTATGAGAGAGGCAGTAGTGTTGGAACTATCCCAGTAGACATTATGAGAGAGGCAGTAGTGTTTATAACTATCCCAGTAGACATTATGAGAGAGGCAGTAGTGTTGGGACTATCCCAGTAGACATTATGAGAGAGGCAGTAGTGTTTATAACTATCCCAGTAGACATTATGAGAGAGGCAGTAGTGTTTATAACTATCCCAGTAGACATTATGAGAGAGGCAGTAGTGTTTATAACTATCCCAGTAGACATTATGAGAGAGGCAGTAGTGTTTATAACTATCCCAGTAGACATTATGAGAGAGGCAGTAGTGTTGGGACTATCCCAGTAGACATTATGAGAGAGGCAGTAGTGTTTATAACTATCCCAGTAGACATTATGAGAGAGGCAGTAGTGTTTATAACTACATTATGAGAGAGGCAGTAGTGTTATAACTATCCCAGTAGACATTATGAGAGAGGCAGTAGTGTTTATAACTATCCCAGTAGACATTATGAGAGAGGCAGTAGTGTTTATAACTATCCCAGTAGACATTATGAGAGAGGCAGTAGTGTTTATAACTATCCCAGTAGACATTATGAGAGAGGCAGTAGTGTTGGGACTATCCCAGTAGACATTATGAGAGAGGCAGTAGTGTTATAACTATCCCAGTAGACATTATGAGAGAGGCAGTAGTGTTGGGACTATCCCAGTAGACATTATGAGAGAGGCAGTAGTGTTGGAACTATCCCAGTAGACATTATGAGAGAGGCAGTAGTGTTGGGACTATCCCAGTAGACATTATGAGAGAGGCAGTAGTGTTTATAACTATCCCAGTAGACATTATGAGAGAGGCAGTAGTGTTGGGACTATCCCAGTAGACATTATGAGAGAGGCAGTAGTGTTAACTATCCCAGTAGACATTATGAGAGAGGCAGTAGTGTTATAACTATCCCAGTAGACATTATGAGAGAGGCAGTAGTGTTGGGACTATCCCAGTAGACATTATGAGAGAGGCAGTAGTGTTGGGACTATCCCAGTAGACATTATGAGAGAGGCAGTAGTGTTGGGACTATCCCAGTAGACATTATGAGAGAGGCAGTAGTGTTTATAACTATCCCAGTAGACATTATGAGAGAGGCAGTAGTGTTTATAACTATCCCAGTAGACATTATGAGAGAGGCAGTAGTGTTGGAACTATCCCAGTAGACATTATGAGAGAGGCAGTAGTGTTATAACTATCCCAGTAGACATTATGAGAGAGGCAGTAGTGTTGGGACTATCCCAGTAGACATTATGAGAGAGGCAGTAGTGTTTATAACTATCCCAGTAGACATTATGAGAGAGGCAGTAGTGTTTATAACTATCCCAGTAGACATTATGAGAGAGGCAGTAGTGTTGGGACTATCCCAGTAGACATTATGAGAGAGGCAGTAGTGTTTATAACTATCCCAGTAGACATTATGAGAGAGGCAGTAGTGTTGGGACTATCCCAGTAGACATTATGAGAGAGGCAGTAGTGTTTATAACTATCCCAGTAGACATTATGAGAGAGGCAGTAGTGTTTATAACTATCCCAGTAGACATTATGAGAGAGGCAGTAGTGTTATAACTATCCCAGTAGACATTATGAGAGAGGCAGTAGTGTTTATAACTATCCCAGTAGACATTATGAGAGAGGCAGTAGTGTTTATAACTATCCCAGTAGACATTATGAGAGAGGCAGTAGTGTTTATAACTATCCCAGTAGACATTATGAGAGAGGCAGTAGTGTTGGGACTATCCCAGTAGACATTATGAGAGAGGCAGTAGTGTTTATAACTATCCCAGTAGACATTATGAGAGAGGCAGTAGTGTTGGGACTATCCCAGTAGACATTATGAGAGAGGCAGTAGTGTTGGAACTATCCCAGTAGACATTATGAGAGAGGCAGTAGTGTTGGGACTATCCCAGTAGACATTATGAGAGAGGCAGTAGTGTTTATAACTATCCCAGTAGACATTATGAGAGAGGCAGTAGTGTTGGGACTATCCCAGTAGACATTATGAGAGAGGCAGTAGTGTTATAACTATCCCAGTAGACATTATGAGAGAGGCAGTAGTGTTATAACTATCCCAGTAGACATTATGAGAGAGGCAGTAGTGTTGGGACTATCCCAGTAGACATTATGAGAGAGGCAGTAGTGTTGGGACTATCCCAGTAGACATTATGAGAGAGGCAGTAGTGTTGGGACTATCCCAGTAGACATTATGAGAGAGGCAGTAGTGTTTATAACTATCCCAGTAGACATTATGAGAGAGGCAGTAGTGTTTATAACTATCCCAGTAGACATTATGAGAGAGGCAGTAGTGTTGGAACTATCCCAGTAGACATTATGAGAGAGGCAGTAGTGTTTATAACTATCCCAGTAGACATTATGAGAGAGGCAGTAGTGTTGGGACTATCCCAGTAGACATTATGAGAGAGGCAGTAGTGTTGGGACTATCCCAGTAGACATTATGAGAGAGGCAGTAGTGTTGGGACTATCCCAGTAGACATTATGAGAGAGGCAGTAGTGTTATAACTATCCCAGTAGACATTATGAGAGAGGCAGTAGTGTTTATAACTATCCCAGTAGACATTATGAGAGAGGCAGTAGTGTTGGGACTATCCCAGTAGACATTATGAGAGAGGCAGTAGTGTTGGAACTATCCCAGTAGACATTATGAGAGAGGCAGTAGTGTTGGAACTATCCCAGTAGACATTATGAGAGAGGCAGTAGTGTTATTACTATCCCAGTTGACATTATGAGAGAGGCAGTAGTGTGGGAACTATCCCAGTAGACATTATGAGAGAGGCAGTAGTGTTGGAACTATCCCAGTAGACATTATGAGAGAGGCAGTAGTGTTGGAACTATCCCAGTAGACATTATGAGAGAGGCAGTAGTGTTTATAACTATCCCAGTAGACATTATGAGAGAGGCAGTAGTGTTGGAACTATCCCAGTAGACATTATGAGAGAGGCAGTAGTGTTGGAACTATCCCAGTAGACATTATGAGAGAGGCAGTAGTGTTGGAACTATCCCAGTAGACATTATGAGAGAGGCAGTAGTGAGAGAGGCAGTAGTGTTATAACTATCCCAGTAGACATTATGAGAGAGGCAGTAGTGTTGGGACTATCCCAGTAGACATTATGAGAGAGGCAGTAGTGTTGGAACTATCCCAGTAGACATTATGAGAGAGGCAGTAGTGTTGGAACTATCCCAGTAGACATTATGAGAGAGGCAGTAGTGTTGGAACTATCCCAGTAGACATTATGAGAGAGGCAGTAGTGTTGGAACTATCCCAGTAGACATTATGAGAGAGGCAGTAGTGTTGGGACTATCCCAGTAGACATTATGAGAGAGGCAGTAGTGTTGGAACTATCCCAGTAGACATTATGAGAGAGGCAGTAGTGTTGGAACTATCCCAGTAGACATTATGAGAGAGGCAGTAGTGTTGGAACTATCCCAGTAGACATTATGAGAGAGGCAGTAGTGTTGGAACTATCCCAGTAGACATTATGAGAGAGGCAGTAGTGTTGGGACTATCCCAGTAGACATTATGAGAGAGGCAGTAGTGTTGGAACTATCCCAGTAGACATTATGAGAGAGGCAGTAGTGTTGGAACTATCCCAGTAGACATTATGAGAGAGGCAGTAGTGTTGGAACTATCCCAGTAGACACTTATGAGAGAGGCAGTAGTGTTGGAACTATCCCAGTAGACATTATGAGAGAGGCAGTAGTGTTGGAACTATCCCAGTAGACATTATGAGAGAGGCAGTAGTGTTGGGACTATCCCAGTAGACATTATGAGAGAGGCAGTAGTGACATTTGAGAGAGGCAACTATCCCAGTAGACATTATGAGAGAGGCAGTAGTGTTGGAACTATCCCAGTAGACATTATGAGAGAGGCAGTAGTGTTGGGACTATCCCAGTAGACATTATGAGAGAGGCAGTAGTGTTGGAACTATCCCAGTAGACATTATGAGAGAGGCAGTAGTGTTGGAACTATCCCAGTAGACATTATGAGAGAGAGGCAGTAGTGTTATAACTATCCCAGTAGACATTATGAGAGAGGCAGTAGTGTTGGGACTATCCCAGTAGACATTATGAGAGAGGCAGTAGTGTTGGGACTATCCCAGACATTATAGAGGCAGTAGTGTTGGAATTATGACATTAGAGAGGCAGTAGTGTTGGGACTATCCCAGTAGACATTATGAGAGAGGCAGTAGTGTTGGAACTATCCCAGTAGACATTATGAGAGAGGCAGTAGTGTTGGAACTATCCCAGTAGACATTATGAGAGAGGCAGTAGTGTTGGAACTATCCCAGTAGACATTATGAGAGAGGCAGTAGTGTTGGGACTATCCCAGTAGACATTATGAGAGAGGCAGTAGTGTTGGAACTATCCCAGTAGACATTATGAGAGAGGCAGTAGTGTTATAACTATCCCAGTAGACATTATGAGAGAGGCAGTAGTGTTGGAACTATCCCAGTAGACATTATGAGAGAGGCAGTAGTGTTGGAACTATCCCAGTAGACATTATGAGAGAGGCAGTAGTGTTGGAACTATCCCAGTAGACATTATGAGAGAGGCAGTAGTGTTGGAACTATCCCAGTAGACATTATGAGAGAGGCAGTAGTGTTGGAACTATCCCAGTAGACATTATGAGAGAGGCAGTAGTGTCCCAGTAGACATTATGAGAGAGGCAGTAGTGTTATAACTATCCCAGTAGACATTATGAGAGAGGCAGTAGTGCTTTATAACTATCCCAGTAGACATTATGAGAGAGGCAGTAGTGTTTATAACTATCCCAGTAGACATTATGAGAGAGGCAGTAGTGTTGGGACTATCCCAGTAGACATTATGAGAGAGGCAGTAGTGTTGGGACTATCCCAGTAGACATTATGAGAGAGGCAGTAGTGTTGGAACTATCCCAGTAGACATTATGAGAGAGGCAGTCCCAGTGTTTATAACTATCCCAGTAGACATTATGAGAGAGGCAGTAGTGTTGGAACTATCCCAGTAGACATTATGAGAGAGGCAGTAGTGTTTGGAACTATCCCAGTAGACATTATGAGAGAGGCAGTGAGAGGCAGTGTTTATAACTATCCCAGTAGACATTATGAGAGAGGCAGTAGTGTTTATAACTATCCCAGTAGACATTATGAGAGAGGCAGTAGTGTTTATAACTATCCCAGTAGACATTATGAGAGAGGCAGTAGTGTTGGGACTATCCCAGTAGACATTATGAGAGAGGCAGTAGTGTTATAACTATCCCAGTAGACATTATGAGAGAGGCAGTAGTGTTTATAACTATCCCAGTAGACATTATGAGAGAGGCAGTAGTGTTGGGACTATCCCAGTAGACATTATGAGCAGAGGCAGTAGTGTTATAACTATCCCAGTAGACATTATGAGAGAGGCAGTAGTGTTTATAACTATCCCAGTAGACATTATGAGAGAGGCAGTAGTGTTTATAACTATCCCAGTAGACATTATGAGAGAGGCAGTAGTGTTTATAACTATCCCAGTAGACATTATGAGAGAGGCAGTAGTGTTGGGACTATCCCAGTAGACATTATGAGAGAGGCAGTAGTGTTGGGACTATCCCAGTAGACATTATGAGAGAGGCAGTAGTGTTTATAACTATCCCAGTAGACATTATGAGAGAGGCAGTAGTGTTGGGACTATCCCAGTAGACATTATGAGAGAGGCAGTAGTGTTTATAACTATCCCAGTAGACATTATGAGAGAGGCAGTAGTGTTTATAACTATCCCAGTAGACATTATGAGAGAGGCAGTAGTGTTGGGACTATCCCAGTAGACATTATGAGAGAGGCAGTAGTGTTGGGACTATCCCAGTAGACATTATGAGAGAGGCAGTAGTGTTTATAACTATCCCAGTAGACATTATGAGAGAGGCAGTAGTGTTGGAACTATCCCAGTAGACATTATGAGAGAGGCAGTAGTGTTATAACTATCCCAGTAGACATTATGAGAGAGGCAGTAGTGTATCCCAGTAGACTATCCCAGTAGACATTATGAGAGAGGCAGTGTTTATAACCATCCCAGTGTTTATAGTGTTGGGACTATCCCAGTAGACATTATGAGAGAGGCAGTAGTGTTATAACTATCCCAGTAGACATTGAGAGAGGCAGTGAGAGAGGCAGTAGTGTTGGGACTATCCCAGTAGACATTATGAGAGAGGCAGTAGTGTTGGGACTATCCCAGTAGACATTATGAGAGAGGCAGTAGTGTTTATAACTATCCCAGTAGACATTATGAGAGAGGCAGTAGTGTTGGGACTATCCCAGTAGACATTATGAGAGAGGCAGTAGTGTTGGGACTATCCCAGTAGACATTATGAGAGAGGCAGTAGTGTTTATAACTATCCCAGTAGACATTATGAGAGAGGCAGTAGTGTTTATAACTATCCCAGTAGACATTATGAGAGAGGCAGTAGTGTTTATAACTATCCCAGTAGACATTATGAGAGAGGCAGTAGTGTTTATAACTATCCCAGTAGACATTATGAGAGAGGCAGTAGTGTTATAACTATCCCAGTAGACATTATGAGAGAGGCAGTAGTGTTTGGGACTATCCCAGTAGACATTATGAGAGAGGCAGTAGTGTTTATAACTATCCCAGTAGACATTATGAGAGAGGCAGTAGTGTTTATAACTATCCCAGTAGACATTATGAGAGAGGCAGTAGTGTTTATAACTATCCCAGTAGACATTATGAGAGAGGCAGTAGTGTTGGGACTATCCCAGTAGACATTATGAGAGAGGCAGTAGTGTTTGGAACTATCCCAGTAGACATTATGAGAGAGGCAGTAGTGTTGGAACTATCCCAGTAGACATTATCCCAGTAGAGAGAGGCAGTAGTGTTTATAACTATCCCAGTAGACATTATGAGAGAGGCAGTAGTGTTTGGGACTATCCCAGTAGACATTATGAGGAGAGGCAGTAGTGTTGGGACTATCCCAGTAGACATTATGAGAGAGGCAGTAGTGTTGGAACTATCCCAGTAGACATTATGAGAGAGGCAGTAGTGTTGGGACTATCCCAGTAGACATTATGAGAGAGGCAGTAGTGTTGGGACTATCCCAGTAGACATTATGAGAGAGGCAGTGTTAAACTATAGTGTTGGGACTATCCCAGTAGACATTATGAGAGAGGCAGTAGTGTTATAACTATCCCAGTAGACATTATGAGAGAGGCAGTAGTGTTTATAACTATCCCAGTAGACATTATGAGAGGCAGTAGTGTTGGGACTATCCCAGTAGACATTATGAGAGAGGCAGTAGTGTTATAACTATCCCAGTAGACATTATGAGAGAGGCAGTAGTGTTATAACTATCCCAGTAGACATTATGAGAGAGGCAGTGTTTATAACCATAGTGTTGGAACTATCCCAGTAGACATTATGAGAGAGGCAGTAGTGTTATAACTATCCCAGTAGACATTATGAGAGAGGCAGTAGTGTTATAACTATCCCAGTAGACATTATGAGAGAGGCAGTAGTGTTGGGACTATCCCAGTAGACATTATGAGAGGCAGTAGTGTTTATAACTATCCCAGTAGACATTATGAGAGAGGCAGTAGTGTTATTACTATTGGGACTATCCCAGTAGACATTATGAGAGAGGCAGTAGTGTTTATAACTATCCCAGTAGACATTATGAGAGAGGCAGTAGTGTTATAACTATCCCAGTAGACATTATGAGAGAGGCAGTAGTGTTGGGACTATCCCAGTAGACATTATGAGAGAGGCAGTAGTGTTGGGACTATCCCAGTAGACATTATGAGAGAGGCAGTAGTGTTTATAACTATCCCAGTAGTTGAGAGAGGCAGTAGTGTTATAACTATCCCAGTAGACATTATGAGAGAGGCAGTAGTGTTATAACTATCCCAGTAGACATTATGAGAGAGGCAGTAGTGTTGGGACTATCCCAGTAGACATTATGGAGAGAGGCAGTAGTGTTTATACTATCCCAGTAGACATTATGAGAGAGGCAGTAGTGTTATAACTATCCCAGTAGACATTATGAGAGAGGCAGCAGTGCTTGGGATCTATCCCAGTAGACATTATGAGAGAGGCAGTAGTGTTATAACTATCCCAGTAGACATTATGAGAGAGGCAGTAGTGTTATAACTATCCCAGTAGACATTATGAGAGGCAGTAGTGTTAAACTATCCCAGTAGACATTATGAGAGAGGCAGTAGTGTTGGGACTATCCCAGTAGACATTATGAGAGAGGCAGAAAGTTGGAACTATCCCAGTAGACATTATGAGAGAGGCAGTAGTGTTTATAACTATCCCAGTAGACATTATGAGAGAGGCAGTAGTGTTTATAACTATCCCAGTAGACATTATGAGAGAGGCAGTAGTGTTGGAACTATCCCAGTAGACATTATGAGAGAGGCAGTAGTGTTTATAACATCCCAGTAGACATTATGAGAGAGGCAGTAGTGTTATAACTATCCCAGTAGACATTATGAGAGAGGCAGTAGTGTTTATAACTATCCCAGTAGACATTATGAGAGAGGCAGTAGTGTTGGAACCATCCCAGTAGACATTATGAGAGAAGGTAGTGTTGGAACTATCCCAGTAGACATTATGAGAGAGGCAGTAGGTGTGTTTATAACTATCCCAGTAGACATTATGAGAGAGGCAGTAGTGTTGGAACTATCCCAGTAGACATTATGAGAGAGGCAGTAGTGTGTTTATAACTATCCCAGTAGACATTATGAGAGAGGCAGTAGTGTTGGAACTATCCCAGTAGACA
>NW_027039610.1:0-79553 GCF_034236695.1 Oncorhynchus nerka
GGTTTATTGTAGTACTGACTGTTATATCAACCCTCTATCCCAGAAACACCCAGCTATGTTCAGGATACTGATGAATGGATGGTTTATTGTAGTACTCCCAGAAACACCCAGCTATGTTCAGGATACTGATGAATGGATGGTTTATTGTTATATCAACCCTCTATCCCAGAAACACCCAGCTATGTTCAGGATACTGATGAATGGATGGTTTATTACTATTGTAGTACTGACTGTTATATCAACCCTCTATCCCAGAAACACCCAGCTATGTTCAGGATACTGATGAATGGAGGGTTTATTACTATCGTAGTACTGACTGTTATATCAACCCTCTATCCCAGAAACCCAGCTATGTTCAGGATACTGAAGAATGGAGGTTTATTGTAGTACTGACTGTTATATCAACCCTCTATCCCAGAAACACCCAGCTATGTTCAGGATACTGATGAATGGAGGGTTTATTACTATTGTAGTACTGACTGTTATATCAACCCTCTATCCCAGAAACACCCAGCTATGTTCAGGATACTGAAGAATGGAGGGTTTATTGTAGTACTGACTGTTATATCAACCCTCTATCCCAGAAACACCCAGCTATGTTCAGGATACTGAAGAATGGAGGGTTTATTACTATTGTAGTACTGACTGTTATATCAACCCTCTATCCCAGAAACACCCAGCTATGTTCAGGATACTGAAGAATGGAGGGTTTATTACTATTGTAGTACTGACTGTTATATCAACCCTCTATCCCAGAAACACCCAGCTATGTTCAGGATACTGAAGAATGGAGGGTTTATTACTATTGTAGTACTGACTGTTATATCAACCCTCTATCCCAGAAACACCCAGCTATGTTCAGGATACTGAAGAATGGAGGGTTTATTACTATTGTAGTACTGACTGTTATATCAACCCTCTATCCCAGAAACACCCAGCTATGTTCAGGATACTGAAGAATGGAGGGTTTATTGTAGTACTGACTGTTATATCAACCCTCTATCCCAGAAACACCCAGCTATGTTCAGGATACTGAAGAATGGAGGGTTTATTACTATTGTAGTACTGACTGTTATATCAACCCTCTATCCCAGAAACACCCTGCTATGTTCAGGATACTGAAGAATGGAGGGTTTATTGTAGTACTGACTGTTATATCAACCCTCTATCCCAGAAACACCCAGCTATGTTCAGGATACTGATGAATGGAGGGTTTATTGTAGTACTGACTGTTATATCAACCCTCTATCCCAGAAACACCCAGCTATGTTCAGGATACTGAAGAATGGAGGGTTTATTGTAGTACTGACTGTTATATCAACCCTCTATCCCAGAAACACCCAGCTATGTTCAGGATACTGAAGAATGGAGGGTTTATTACTATTGTAGTACTGACTGTTATATCAACCCTCTATCCCAGAAACACCCTGCTATGTTCAGGATACTGATGAATGGAGGGTTTATTGTAGTACTGACTGTTATATCAACCCTCTATCCCAGAAACACCCAGCTATGTTCAGGATACTGAAGAATGGAGGGTTTATTACTATTGTATTGCTCTTTCTAGTAACTCAGCTAGATGTGATAATGCTTATTGTAAATAGCACCTGTATCAACTGATGCAGCATAGTGACTATAAATACATAGGCTGAAGCATGGTGGGGTTTGTCTGTCTACATTATCACCTGTATCACCTGATGCAGCATAGTGTCTATAAATACTGGTCTAGGAGGTGTCCACATGGACTGATAAACACTCCTAACAACCCACCACTAGGAGGTGTAAACATGGTCTGATAAACACTCCTAATAACCAGACCACTAGGAGGTGTCCACATGGTCTGATAAACACTCCTAACAACCCGACCACTAGGAGGTGTCCACATGGTCTGATAAACACTCCTAACAACCAGACCACTAGGAGGTGTCCACATGGTCTGATAAACACTCCTAACAACCCCACCACTAGGAGGTCTCCACATGGTCTGATAAACACTCCTAACAACCCCACCACTAGGAGGTGTCCACATGGTCTGATTAACACTCCTAACAACCCCACCACTAGGAGGTGTCCACATGGTCTGATAAACACTCCTAACAACCAGACCACTAGGAGGTGTCCACATGGTCTGATTAACACTCCTAACAACCAGACCACTAGGAGGTGTCCACATGGTCTGATAAACACTCCTAACAACTAGACCACTAGGAGGTGTCCACATGGTCTGATAAACACTCCTAACAACCCCACCACTAGGAGGTGTCCACATGGTCTGATAAACACTCCTAACAACCCCACCACTAGGAGGTGTCCACATGGTCTGATTAACACTCCTAACAACCCCACCACTAGGAGGTGTCCACATGGTCTGATAAACACTCCTAACAACCAGACCACTAGGAGGTGTCCACATGGTCTGATAAACACTCCTAACAACCAGACCACTAGGAGGTCTCCACATGGTCTGATAAACACTCCTAACAACCCCACCACTAGGTGTCCACATGGTCTGATAAACACTCCTAACAACCCCATCACTAGGAGGTGTCCACATGGTCTGATAAACACTCCTAACAACCCCACCACTAGGAGGTGTCCACATGGTCTGATAAACACCCCTAACAACCCCACCACTAGGAGGTGTCCACATGGTCTGACAAACACTCCTAACAACCCCACCACTAGGAGGTGTCCACATGGTGTGATAAACACTCCTAACAACCCCACCACTAGGAGGTGTCCACATGGTCTGATAAACACCCCTAACAACCCCACCACTAGGAGGTGTCCACATGGTCTGATAAACACTCCTAACAACCCCACCACTAGGAGGTGTCCACATGGTCTGATAAACACTCCTAACTACCCACCACTAGGATGTGTCCACATGGTCTGATAAACACTCCTAACAACCCCACCACTAGGAGGTGTCCACATGGTCTGATAAACACTCCTAACTACCCACCACTAGGAGGTGTCCACATGGTCTGATAAACACTCCTAACCACCAGACCACTAGGAGGTGTCCACATGGTCTGATAAACACTCCTAACCACCAGACCACTAGGAGGTGTCCACATGGTCTGATGAACACTCCTAACAACCAGACCACTAGGAGGTTTCCACATGGTCTGATAAACACTCCTAACAACCCCACCACTAGGAGGTGTCCACATGGTCTGATAAACACTCCTAACAACCCCACCACTAGGAGGTGTCCATATGGTCTGATAAACACTCCTAACTACCCACCACTAGGATGTGTCCACATGGTCTGATAAACACTCCTAACAACCCCACCACTAGGAGGTGTCCACATGGTCTGATAAACACTCCTAACTATCCACCAGTAGGAGGTGTCCACATGGTCTGATAAACACTCCTAACAACCCCACCACTAGGAGGTGTCCACATGGTCTGATAAACACTCCTAACAAACCCCACCACTAGGAGGTGTCCACATGGTCTGATAAACACTCATAACTACCCACCACTAGGATGTGTCCACATGGTCTGATAAACACTCCTAACAACCCCACCACTAGGAGGTGTCCACATGGTCTGATAAACACTCCTGACAACCCCACCACTAGGAGGTGTCCACATGGTCTGATAAACACTCCTAACAAACCCCACCACTAGGAGGTGTCCACATGGTCTGATAAACACTCCTAACTACCCACCACTAGGATGTGTCCACATGGTCTGATAAACACTCCTAACTACCCACCACTAGGAGGTGTCCACATGGTCTGATGAACACTCCTAACAACCAGACCACTAGGAGGTTTCCACATGGTCTGATAAACACTCCTAACAACCCCACCACTAGGAGGTGCCCACATGGTCTGATAAACACCCCTAACAACCCCACCACTAGGAGGTGTCCACATGGTCTGACAAACACTCCTAACAACACCACCACTAGGAGGTGTCCACATGGTGTGATAAACACTCCTAACAACCCCACCACTAGGAGGTGTCCACATGGTCTGATAAACACCCCTAACAACCGCACCACTAGGAGGTGTCCACATGGTCTGATAAACACTCCTAACAACCCCACCACTAGGAGGTGTCCACATGGTCTGATAAACTCTCCTAACTACCCACCACTAGGATGTGTCCACATGGTCTGATAAACACTCCTAACAACCCCACCACTAGGAGGTGTCCACATGGTCTGATAAACAATCCTAACAACCCCACCACTAGGAGGTGTCCACATGGTCTGATAAACACTCCTAACTACCCACAACTAGGAGGTGTCCACATGGTCTGATAAACACTCCTAACAACCCCACCACTAGGAGGTGTCCACATGGTCTGATAAACACTCCTAACTACCCACCAGTAGGAGGTGTCCACATGGTCTGATAAACACTACTAACATCCCCACCACTAGGAGGTGTCCACATGGTCTGATAAACACTCCTAACAACCAGACCACTAGGAGGTGTCCACATGGTCTGATAAACACTCCTAACAACCCCACCACTAGGAGGTGTCCACATGGTCTGATAAACACCCCTAACAACCCCACCACTAGGAGGTGTATACATGGTCAGTGGTATGGTCAGATAGACTAGTGGTTAGAGTGTTGGGTCAGTAACTGGTATGGTATGGTCAGATAGACTAGTGGTTAGAGTGTTGGGTCAGTAACTGGTATGGTCAGGTAGACTAGTGGTTAGTGTGGTGGTCAGTAACTGGTATGGTCAGATAGACTAGTGGTTAGAGTGGTGGGTCAGTAACTGGTATGGTCAGATAGACTAGTGGTTAGAGTGGTGGGTCAGTAACTGGTATGGTCAGATAGACTAGTGGTTAGAGTGGTGGGTCAGTAACTGGTATGGTCAGATAGACTAGTGGTTAGAGTGGTGGGTCAGTAACTGGTATGGTCAGATAGACTAGTGGTTAGAGTGGTGGTGGTCAGTAACTGGTATGGTCAGATAGACTAGTGGTTAGAGTGGTGGTCAGTAACTGGTATGGTCAGATAGACTAGTGGTTAGAGTGGTGGTCAGTAACTGGTATGGTCAGATAGACTAGTGGTTAGAGTGGTGGTCAGTAACTGGTATGGTCAGATAGACTAGTGGTTAGAGTGGTGGGTCAGTAACTGGTATGGTCAGATTGACTAGTGGTTAGAGTGGTGGGTCAGTAACTGGTATGGTCAGATAGACTAGTGGTTAGAGTGGTGGGTCAGTAACTGGTTTGAAAACCTGACCCATCAAGGTGAAAATCTGTCGATGTGCCCTTAAGCAAGACACTTACATCTAATTTGTTCCATGGTCAGCATACTACTACGACCCTGTACAACAACACCTATCATACTATTATGTCTGACCCTGTACAACAACACCTATCATACTACTATGACTGACCCTGTACAACAACACCTATCATACTACTATGACCCTGTACAACAACACCTATCATACTACTATGACTGACCCTGTAAAACAACACCTATCATACTACTATGACTGACCCTGTACAACAACACCTATCATACTACTATGACTGACCCTGTAAAACAACACCTATCATACTACTATGACTGACCCTGTAAAACAACACCTATCATACTACTATGACCCTGTAAAACAACACCTATCATACTACTATGACTGACCATGAAAAACAACACCTATCATACTACTATGACTGACCCTGTAAAGAACACCTATCATACTACTATGACTGACCCTGTAAAACAACACCTATCATACTACTATGACTGACCCTGTAAAACAACACCTATCATACCTCTATGACTGACCCTGTACAACAACACCTATCATACTACTATGACTGACCCTGTAAAATAACACATTTCACTGAACCAATCTGATGTCTGTGACAATCAAACACTTTAAAAGCGAACCAACATAAATAAAACAACAGCATTGATGTTTTTTATTACAACAGTTAATTGAACAATGCTGTTTATAAATCTATGTTGACATTCATCCCAGGACACCTTGACTTGCATTACACTCTCACTGCAGAACAACATCCTCATGAAATCACATGACTTCTAGTTAGAAGAGGATTCCTGTTAACACGGCCTGCTAAAACAAGCAGGAAACTAGTTATGGACGAACCAGAAATGTGACATGTCTGGTTGACAGTTACCCTGAACGATGCACCTATGAACTATCTTGTCATCTCTTTACAACAACATTGGAACATTCTAGTCTTGAAGGACATGAACTGGCAGAACAGGTTTCAGCAAAGAATGGAGTCATTGTTTTCAGGAAGGTGTACACCATCATGGGGGGCAGGAGGCAGACCCTAAGTGCAAGGGCAGCCACCTGAACTACTGTCCTACAAAGACAAACACCACCTGAACTACTGTCCTACAAAGACAAACAGCATCTACTACTGACAAACAGCCATCTACTACTACTGACCCTGTACAAAACCAACAGCCACCTGAACTACTGTCTGTGACAAGAGACAAACAGCATCTACAAAAACAGCCACCTGAACTACTGTCCTACAAATACAAACAGCATCTACACAAACAGCCACCTGAACTACTGTCCTATTACAAAGACAAACAGCATCAGGACACAAACAGCCACCTGAACTACTGTCCTACAAAGACAAAACAGGCACCTGAACACTGTCCTACAGAGACAAACAGCCAGAAATGAACTACTGTCCTGCAAATACTGAAAGAGCATCTGAACATCAAACAGCCACCTGAACTACATTGAACATTCTAGTCTTTAAAGACAAACAGCCACCTGAACACTGTTTCAAAGACAAAAGCCACCTGAACAACTGTTTTCAGGACAAACAGCCACATGAACTACTGTCCTACAAAGACAAAGAGCCACCTGAACTACTGTGGTACAGAGACAAACAGCATCTACACAATCAGCCACCTGAACTACTGTCCTACAAAGACAGCCACCTGAACTACTGTCCTACAAAGACAAACAGCCACCTGAACTACTGTCCTACAAAGACAAACAGCCACCTGAACTACTGTCCAAACACAAAGACAAACAGCCACCTGAACTACTGACCTACAAAGACAAACAGCCACCTGAACTACTGTCCTACAAAGACAAACAGCCACCTGAACTACTGACCTACAAAGACAAACAGCCACCTGAACTACTGTCCTACAAAGACAAACAGCATCTACACAAAAAGCCACCTGAACTACTGTCCTACAAAGACAAACAGCATCTACACAAACAGCAACCTGAACTAATATCCTACAAAGACAAACAGCCACCTGAACTACTGACCTACAAAGACAAACAGCCACCTGAACTACTGACCTACAAAGACAAACAGCCACCTGAACTACTGTCCTACAAAGACAAACAGCCACCTGAACTACTGACCTACAAAGACAAACAGCCACCTGAACTACTGTCCTACAAAGACAAACAGCCACCTGAACTACTGACCTACAAAGACAAACAGCCACCTGAACTACTGACCTACAAAGACAAACAGCCACCTGAACTACTGACCTACAAAGACAAACAGCCACCTGAACTACTGTCCTACAAAGACAAACAGCCACCTGAACTACTGACCTACAAAGACAAACAGTGAATCTGAGAAAAATGGCCTTAAAGTTGGTTTTCTAGTCCATGCATATCAGCAATGAGCACTGATCTGACCTATGACCCCTAAGTACTGATACTGCACTCTGCCTGGTATGACCTATGACCCTAAGTACTGATTCTACACTCTGCCTTGGTATGACCTATGACCCCTAAGTACTGATACTACACTCTGCCTTGGTATGACCTATGACCCCTAAGTACTGATACTACACTCTGCCTTGGTATGACCTATGACCCCTAAGTACTGATACTACACTCTGTCTTGGTATGACCTATGACCCCTAAGTACTGATACTACACTCTGCCTTGGTCTGACCTTAAACAGCTGTCTGGGTAATGAAACAGCAAAGTGCAGCATCTAGAAATCTAAATGTGTTGATCCAGATTTATTGTTGTTTTTCTGTTTGATGGAAACAGTTTGAGTTCTAACTACATTCCAACTGTATTTAATGGTGTTATGTAGTTGTGTTGTCATGTTGTATTGTAGTAACCCTCAACTGTATTTAATGGTGTTATGTAGTTGTGTTGTCATGTTGTATTGTAGTAACCCTCAAATGTATTTAATGGTGTTATGTAGTTGTGTTGTCATGTTGTATTGTAGTAGGCCCAAATACTTTTTTCTGGTGATGGAGAGAGACACCAGACAGGACACAGAGACAGCAACAGAGGAATAGGATATGATGGAGAGAGACACCAGACAAGACACAGAGACAGCAACAGAGGAATAGGATATGATGGAGAGAGACAACAGACATGACACAGAGACAACAACAGAATAGGATATGATGGAGAGAGACACCAAACAAGATACAGAGAGAGACAACAGAAGAATAGGATATGATGGAGAGAGACACCAGACAGGACACAGAGACAGCAACAGAGTAGGATATGACGGAGTGAGACACCAGACAGGACACAGAGACAACAGAAGATTAGGATATGATGGAGATAGAAACACCAAACAAGACACAGAGACAGCAACAGAAGAATAGGAAATGATGGAGAGAGACACCAGACAAGACAGAGACAGCAACAGAAGAATAGGATGTGATGGAGAGAGACACCAGACAAGACACAGAGACAGCAACAGAGTAGGATATGACGGAGTGAGACACCAGACAAGACACAGAGACAGCAACAGAGGAATAGGATATGATGGAGAGAGACACCAGACAAGACACAGAGACAGCAACAGAAGAATAGGATGTGATAGAGAGAAACACCAGACAAGACACAGAGACAGCAACAGACGACACAGAGAAAGTGATGGAGAGAGACAGAAGAATAGAGTTCCAGACAGTTGTAGAATGTATGCCAAGACACATTGTAAGAGCTATAAAGAGAGAGGGAGGGAGAGAGAACAGGCAGAACCTGATATGTAAATGAGCAGAGCAAATGAAACTCACTTTTGACGACCTGATGATCAACCAGACTCTGTTTCTATTGAGAGATAAAAGGTAAGACAACGATTGTTATGTGTATTCATATAGTTGATGATATTGTTATGTGTATTCATATAGTTGATGATATTGTTATGTGTATTCATATAGTTGATGATATTGTTATGTGTATTCATATAGTTGATGATATTGTTGTATTCATATAGTTGATGATATTGTTATGTGTATTCATATAGTTGATGATATTGTTGTGTGTATTCATATAGTTGATGATATTTCTGGTGGACAGTGTTATAATAGTCCTACTCTCCTTAAAATGTTTGATATAAATTAGATGCTTGGGGTGAATTGGTTCTGTGCCCATCTGTGTGCCCCAGGGTGATCACTCCTACACTATCTAGAATCTAAAAGGGTTCTTTGGCTGTCCTCATAGGAGAACCCTTTGTAGAACCCTTTTTGGTACTAGGTAGAACCCTTTTGGGTTCCATGAAAACCCTTTCCACAGAGGGTTCTACATAGAACCAGGAGAATTCTACCTGAACCCAAAAGCGTTCTCCTGTGGGAACAGCCAGAGGATAGTTTGAACCCTTTATTCTAAGAGTGTACTGTATCATAGGTCTATAGACCAGGGTGATCTCCTACTGTATCATAGGTCTATAGACCAGGTGATTCCTACTGTATCATAGGTCTATAGACCAGGGTGATCTCCTACTGTATCATAGGTCTATAGACCAGGGTGATCTCCTACTGTATCATAGATCTATAGACCAGGTGATCTCCTACTGTATCATAGGTCTATAGACCAGGGTGATCTCCTACTGTATCATAGGTCTATAGACCAGGGTGATCTCCTACTGTATCATAGGTCTATAGACCAGGGTGATCTCCTACTGTTTCATAGGTCTATAGACCAGGGTGATCTCCTACTGTATCATAGGTCTATAGACCAGGGTGATCTCCTACTGTATCATAGGTCTATAGACCAGGGTGAGCTCTAAATCAGGCTTCAAATCAAATCAAATGTATTTATAAGCCCTTCGTACATCAGCTGATATCTCAAAGTGCTGTACAGAAACCCAGCCTAAAACCCCAAACAGCAAGAAATGCAGCTGTAGAAGCACGGTGGCTAGGAAAACTCCCTAGAAAGGCCAAAACCTAGGAAGAAACCTAGAGAGGAACCAGGTTGTGGGGTGGCCAGTCCTCTTCTGGCTGTGCCGGGTGGAATTATAACAGAACATGGCCAAGATGTTCAAATGTTCATAAATGACCAGCATGGTGAACTAATAGTATGGCAGAACAGTTGAAACTGAGCAGCAGCATTGCCTGGTGAACTGGGGACAGTTTAGAGTCATCATGTCAGGTAGTCCTGGGACATGGTTTAGGGTCACAGTTGAAACTGGAGCAGCAGCATGGCCAGGTGAACTGGGGACAGCAAGGGTCATCATGTCAGGTAGTCCTGGGGCATGGTCCTGAACTGTTTAGGTCAGAAAGAAACAGAGAAGGAGAGAACTGTTTAGAGTCACACTTAGATTCACACAGGACACCGAATAGGACAGGAGAAGTACAGATATAACAAACTGTTTAGGACACATAAACTACTGCAGCATAAATACTGGAGGCTGAGACAGTGAACTGTTTAGGTCACATTGACAGGGCCAAACAGGAACTGATTTACCCCACCCACTTTGCCAAAGCTCAGCCCCCACACCACTAGAGGACTGTTTACCAACTTACCATCCTGAGACAAGGCCGTATAGCCCAGTGAACTGTTTAGGCACATTGCCAACAGCGATGACCACAACAGTGAATCAACTGTTCAGGTCACCCCTCCAGGGACGGCATGAACTGTTTAGAGTCACAGTAAGCCAGTGAAGCCCCTGTAGGGTTAGGTCAGTCCCATTGTACAGGGGAACCGGCCAGGCAGTGAACTGCAAGGTCACATTGTCCAGAGCGTTTCAGTGAACTGTTCACCTTCCCGCTCATGGGCAGTGAACTGTTTCAATCATATGACCCACTGAAGAGATGAGTCTTCAGTAAAGACTTAAAGGTTGAGACAGAGTACAGCGTCTCTGACATGGGTAGTGAACTGTTCCATAAATTGTACAGCGTTCTACAGTGAACTGTTCCAGCTGTTCAAATTGTAGGGACGTTTGACCAGTGAACGTTTAGGTATGTACAGCGTTTACAATGAGAGAGATAGGTAGGAGCAAGCCCATGTACATGCTTTGTAGCTTAGCAGTAAAACTGTTTAGTCACTTTGACAGGAAGCCACAGTGAACTGTTTATGGTCAAATTTTGGTTCTAGTCAGGATTCTAGCAGTGAACTGTTTAGGTCACACTGAAGTTTATTTAGTGCTTTAGTGAACTGTTTAGGCATTGCAGTAGTCTAACCTAGAAGTGACAAAAGCATGGATAAATTTTTCTGCATCATTTTTGGACAGTGAACTGATTTTTGCAATGGTCACATTGAAAAAAGCTGTTTACAGTGAACTGTTTAGAGTCACATTGTCCACAGCGTTTACAGTGAACTGTTTTATTTGAGTCACACTGTACAGCCATTACAGTGAACTGTTTAGGTCACAGAAGATCTCTTTGTTTCTTGGGACCTAGTGAACTGTTTGTCACGTTTAACAGTGAAAGTTTGCAGCCATCCACTTATGTCTGAAACAGCATGCTTTACAGGGCAATTTTGGGGCTTCAACATGTTTCATTGAAATGTCAGCTGTGTGTCAGCGTTTACAGTGAACATTATGTTTCGAATAACATCCCCAAGAGGTAGCGTTTACAGTGAACTGTTTAGGTCTGTAGACCAGGGTGATCTCCTACTGTATCATAGAACTGTAGACCAGGGTGGTCTCACTGTACACTGTATTAGGTCTATAGACAGGGTGAACTGTTTAGTTCACATTGACAGTGCTCTTACAGTGAACTGTTTAGGTCACATTGTACAGGTCTTAGACAGTGAACTGTTTAGGTCACATAGACCAGGGTGTTACAGTGAACTGTTTAGGTCACATTGTACAGCGTTTACACTGAACTGTTTAGGGGTCACATTATACAGCGTCTTAGACAGTGAACTGTTTAGGTCACATTGTACAGCGTTTACAGTGAACTGTTTAGGGTGTCACTATTGTACAGGTCTTAGACAGTGAACTGTTTAGGTCACAGGGTGATCTCCTACTGTATCATAGGTCTATAGACCAGTGAACTGTTTAGGTCTATAGACTTGTCTTCTAAACAGGCTTAAAACACAACAGGCAACAAACAATCTCATTTTTATGCTTTACTTAGTTGGGAACCATACCAAAAACACCATCATAGAAAAGGAAAACAGAACACCCTCCAAGTCATGTGTGTATTACAATAGTGCCAACTGTAGAGAAAAGGGCTCTCTGTTGTACAGTGTTTGGAAACGTAAACAGCAACATTTTAAAACTGTTGGCTGTGGAGTAAACTAATGAATACAACCCAGGCTGTAGCCTACGACTCGGCATGTTGATACCTGCCTGATGCTGAAACCTGAACGTAGCCTGAGGGGTAAACTATGATACTAGCTAGATATACTGGTTTTCTAAAAATAGCCAGGTTCAGTTAGCTTCACATTCCAGCTCAGGCCTCATCCATCAGAATATACAGAACAGAACAGAAAATATCTCAATGACTTGACATGTTCTGGTTGTGAATTCAGGCTACAAGGTGAGAATCCTGCCAGGGATTGTTATAAAGTGTGTAGAGTGTAGAGACATTAAATGTCTGGTGTAATGTTAGTATAGTGAAGTAAAACACTCCTAACAGTAGATAAATTAAATGTCTGGTGTAATGTTAGTATAGTGAAGTAAAACACTCCTAACAGTAGATAAATTAAATGTCTGGTGTAATGTTAGTATAGTGAATGACAGTAAAACACTCCTAACAGTAGATACATTAAATGTCTGGTGTAATGTTAGTATAGTGAAGTAAAACACTCCTAACAGTAGATAAATTAAATGTCTGGTGTAATGTTAGTATAGTGAATGACAGTAAAACACTCCTAACAGTAGATACATTAAATGTATGGTGTAATGTTAGTATAGTGTAAAACACTCCTAACAGTAGATATTAAATGTCTGGTGTAATGTTAGTATAGTGAATGACAGTAAAACACTCCTAACAGTAGATACATTAAATGTATGGTGTAATGTTAGTATAGTGAAGTAAAACACTCCTAACTGTAGATACATTAAATGTATGGTGTAATGTTAGTATAGTGAAGTAAAACACTCCTAACAGTAGATAAATTAAATATATGGTGTAATGTTAGTATAGTGAAGTATAACACTCCTAACAGTAGATAAATTAAATGTCTGGTGTAATGTTAGTATAGTGAATGACAGTAAAACACTCCTAACTGTAGATACATTAAATGTATGTAATGTTAGTAATGTTAGATAAATTAAATAGTGAATGACAGTGAAAAACACTCCTAACAGTAGATACATTAAATGTCTGGTGTAATGTTAGTATAGTGAATGACAGTAAAACACTCCTAACAGTAGATACATTAAATGTCTGGTGTAATGTTAGTATAGTGAATGACAGTAAAACACTCCTAACAGTAGATACATTAAATGTCTGGTGTAATGTTAGTATAGTGAATGACAGTAAAACACTCCTAACAGTCTACTTCTACTGAGACAGGTTGGTGTCAGTTTAATCATACAACATGGAGCTGACTGGACGTGGTCAAGTCAAATTCAATATATCAATATTCATATATTATAGTTCTACATTTAACATTTCATATGGTAATATCATAATTAGTATCATATGATAATGTAATTGGTCCTCTATATTTTATGATAATGATAATAGTTCCTCTAATTGAACCTCTACATTTCATGGTAATGTAATTGTATCATTCCTCTATATTTCATATGATAATGTAATTGTAAGTTCCTCTATAGTGTATTACATTTCATATGATAATGTAATTGTATCATAGGTCCTCTATATTTCATATGATAATGTAATTGTATCATAGTTCCTCTATAGTGTAGTGACCCTCTACATTTCATGTGATAATGTAATTGTACCATAGGTCCTCTACATTTCATATGATAATGTAATTGTATCATAGTTCCTCTATAGTGTAGTGACCCTCTACATTTCATATGATAATGTAATTGTATCATAGTTCCTCTATAGTGTAGTGAACCTCTATATTTCATATGATAATGTAATTGTATCATAGTTCCTCTATAGTGTAGTGACCCTCTACATTTCATGTGATAATGTAATTGTACCATAGGTCCTCTACATTTCATATGATAATGTAATTGTATCATAGTTCCTCTATAGTGTAGTGAACCTCTATATTTCATATGATAATGTAATTGTATCATAGTTCCTCTATAGTGTAGTGGTCCTCTATATTTCATATGATAATGTAATTATATCATAGTTCCTCTACATTTCATATGATAATGTAATTGTATCATAGGTCCTCTATATTTCATATGATAATGTAATTGTATCATAGTTCCTCTACATTTCATATGGTAATGTAATTGTATCATAGGTCCTCTATATTTCATATGATAATGTAATTGTATCATAGTTCCTCTATAGTGTAGTGACTCTCTACATTTCATATGATAATGTAATTGTATCATAGTTCCTCTATAGTGTAGTGATCCTCACTATATGAGCCACGTCACAATTCCAACCAAGTTACCCAATTGATGCCAATGGCGCGATGCGTAGGTTGTTGGCCTTTAACACATGCAACCTGGGTTCACTTCCCTGCCCTGCTGTTTGCTACATTGGTGTCTGAGACGTGCTTTTGTGTGAGCCAGTGTCACGCCTTGGTCTTAGTATTTTGTGTTTTCGTTATTTATTTGGTCAGGCCAGGGTGTGACATGGGTTTATGTTGTGGTGTGTTTTTGTATTGGGGTTTTAGTAGGTATTGTGATTGTGGTTGAGTAGGGTTGTCTAGCATAGTCTATGGCTGCCTGAGGCGGGTCTCAATCAGAGTCAGGTGATTCTCGTTGTCTCTGATCGGGAACCATATTTTGGTAGCCTGGGTTTCACTGTGGGTTTGTGGGTGATTGTTCCTGTCTCTGTTTTCAAAGCTAGGCTGTGTAGGCTTTCGCGGTCCGCTTGTTACTTAGTTATTTCATGTATCGTTCTATTTTCATTAAAGAACATGAGTAACCACCACACCGCATTTTGGTCCGCTCCGCTTTCAACAGACGAACGCGGTTACAGCCAGGTAACAATTCCCACCATGTGGGTTAACCCTATTGGTGCAATACGTAGGGTGTTGACCTCCCTGCCTGCTGTTTTCAACTATATTAACAGCACAGGCTGCCTGTAGGGTGTTGACCTCCCTGCCCGCTGTTTTCAACTATATTAACAGCACAGGCTGCCTGTAGGGTGTTGACCTCCCTGCCCACTGTTTTCAACTATATTAACAGCACAGGCTGCCCGACATTCATTGAACAAAGAGACACAATAATACGAGTGAAAGGATTTTAGGATAATATCAGTAAGTGTTGATTTAGAGTTGTCTTCTGGGTTCAGCCTTCTAGTTGCCTTTATCAACAGGTTGAAATGTAATAAATTACATCACAATGACATGTCCTCAGAGTTGGAAAGATCCTACATCTGAACACATTATTTAACATGGTGACATGGTGCTGCTTGTGAAAGAAAACATTAAGAGACAGAATACAGGCAGTGGAGTTTGTACAAAGTTTACGAACAACAATATATTGAACTAGGTAGACTGAGCATAGAGCTAAAGGCTGTAACCACGGGGAAGAAACTGTTCAGATTGGGGTCTATAACAATATATTGAACTGGGTAGACTGAGCATAGAGCTAAAGGCTGTAACCACGGGGAAGAAACTGTTCAGATTGGGGTCTATAACATCCAATCACAGAGGTTTACAGCAGCTGACAGTTGCAACTTCATTGCTAATAACTCAAACATCGTTTTTCAGATAAAGACATTATCTCTGTACAGATGTAGGATCTGAATTTGATCACCCTGTTGCAGGAAAACTAAAACTTGTAGTGTATTTGTTTTAAAAGGCTTCTGAAGTTTGTCATTTCCACTTTCCACTTTAAAAGGTTAATTATAATCTACATAATTTTTCTGCTGTGGTAAACTGTCTCAAATTAAGATCCTACATCTGTAGCAAAACACCTGTCTTGTGTTCTCCTTTGACCATTTGACATCTCGTCTTGGCTTTCTACAAACTATTATAAGGTTAGTCGATGTCAGACATTCAATAGTCAGAGTAGGTTGGAGCTATAATCACTTATCATGCTGACAAACCTGATGGTTTCTGTGAACAGGTTTAGGCTGGTCATCTATGATATGTAGGTTATATACAGTACATTCTCTGTCCTGCTACTGGAAGGACTATAACATTATGTGAACTTATAGTCTATCTGCATATTACTAACACCCCACTACTATACATTATAACCTAGTCTACATAATATAACACATCACTAACAACCCACTACTATACATTATAACCTAGTCTACTTTACATAATATAACATCTCTTACTTGTTGCAAATAAACTTTCTGAATGGATCAATGATTTCCCCCTCAGATCAATCATGTCCGTTTTAGCCCTTCTGTCTGTATTCTCACATACTTTCAGATACATTTAGAAAATAACAGATTGAAAGACAATAAATAGCCTACTTTTAATTAATAAAAATAATTGTGAGACATGGCCTTGTGTTGCTGTACTGTCTATAACTGCCTTAACAGACAGTGACTTATTATTATTATTATTATTGTTGTTGCTGTACTGTCTATAACTACCTTAACAAACAGTGACTTATTATTATTATTATTATTGTTGTTGCTGTACTGTCTATAACTACCTTAACAAACAGTGACTTATTATTATTATTATTATTATTATTATTGTTGCTGTACTGTCTATAACTACCTTAACAAACAGTGACTTATTATTATTATTATTATTATTATTGTTGCTGTACTGTCTATAACTACCTTAACAAACAGTGACTTATTATTATTATTATTATTATTATTATTATTATTGTTGCTGTACTGTCTATAACTACCTTAACAAACAGTGACTTATTATTATTATTATTATTATTATTATGCTGTACTGTCTATAACTACCTTAACAAACAGTGACTTATTATTATTATTATTGTTGCTGTACTGTCTATAACTACCTTAACAAACAGTGACTTATTATTATTATTATTATTATTATTGTTGCTGTACTGTCTATAACTACCTTAACAAACAACAGTGACTTATTATTATTATTATTATTATTATTATTGTTGCTGTACTGTCTATAACTACCTTAACAAACAGTGACTTATTATTATTATTATTATTATTATTGTTGCTGTACTGTCTATAACTACCTTAACAAACAGTGACTTATTATTATTATTATTATTATTATTGTTGCTGTACTGTCTATAACTACCTTAACAAACAGTGACTTATTATTATTATTATTATTATTGTTGTTGCTGTACTGTCTATAACTACCTTAACAAACAGTGACTTATTATTATTACAGACAGTTACCATGGAGATGAAATGTCACAACTATGTTTTCATGTGATTGCATTAAATCATCTGATTGTTTCTGTGTCTGTTAGTAAATGTTTTATAAGAGAAAATTAATAAATGATAACAATTGACATTAAATAATTACTGTGTTAACCACAAACAACATTTTGATCTCTGAGGGGTCAGTCTCTGTTTAGAGGGGCCCTGGGGTCAGTGCTCTAAAATGAGTCTCTCTGGGGAGAGAAAGGAGGGGGCCCTGCCTCTAAAATGAGTCTCTCTGGGGAGAGAGAGGAGGGGGCCCTGCCTCTAAAATGAGTCTCTCTGGGGAACATGACACCAAAGCTAAGAGGTGAGATGACAATTTTTGATAACATAAAATGTTTCCAAAATGTTCACATTTGTTTTTTAGTCAGAAATGGTTGTTATGGGTACCTTCAATAATACTGTTCTCAGATTTTTAACTAATATAGGGTTCTCAATCCGGGGTCTGTGGAGGTACTGCAGGGAAAACATTTTCTGGTCATGGTTAACCATATTTGTTTTCAGAAAAAGAAAACTAAAACACCTAACTAAAACGCATGTCCCTGTTCTCTTTTTCAAGACGTGGCCGATTTAAACAGCCAGAAGACATTTTTGTGTTTTAAATTCAGAAACAACACTTTGTTTTGATGACTTGTTGTTTCTAAATGGCTGCTGGGTAAATTGAAACAAATCAAAATGTTCGTTCGTAGGCATCGGATTGAATGAATGCTGCGCAGTTTCACTGAGTTAGAAGACAAATGGACAGGTCTAGCTCATTGATTTGTAGATCTGACGCAGTTGCTACTTCAGATTATGAGCCTATCAGGTGTCGTGAATGAGTTATGTAGTACCCACAGAAGGCCACAGGGAGGAGCAAGAGACCTATAAACCCATACTGTTTTTTACCTTAAAATCCCTGAACCTAACAATCAATCAAATGTATTTATAAAGCCCTTTTTACATCAGCATCTAACCCTACGTATTACCTATTTTAGCATTAACCTTAACCCAAATTATTTTAGAAACTGTTTTAGTAATAATATTATGTTAGTAAATACCATTAAAGTACTAAATAGCACTGATTATTTTGTTAATCAAAACCTGTCTCAGCATTTTGCTGTTTTTATTTTGTTATTAGTTATTTTATTATATTTATTATTGCAAGGCAGAACACTTGATCAACAAGTCACATGTGTTTTATTTTTCAAATGTGGTTTGAACTGGGTGACCTGGTAACCTCTATGTGAAAGTCTAGCAACTGGAATGGGATAGGTAGGGCAGGTTTGAGACTGATCTAAGGAATTCGAAAAATACACTTTATTTCTCAGCTGCCTCACCAATATCTGTATGTGAATTAATAACTTTGAATTGCTAAATATTTATTGAAAATATAGAGCCAAATGGTGGTGTATCCAGGGAGAAAACTATCGTGGTGATTTGTGTTCTTATGCTGCCATCTACTGGAATTAGACAACTAATGTCATTTGTGGAATTATGCTGAACTTTTTAGAAACTGCAATACTACTGAAAAATGTGTAATTCCTTACTAAAGTAGTAGAATTAGTAGAAGAATTAGAATAATTAGTAGAATTGTAAAATACAAAATGTTCTGGTTCATTTGACCACTTACAACCATTAAATAACCATTTATAGTGTAACAAACATTGAAACTGACATAAACCATAAACACCATACAGTTAAATAGAGTTAAAGAGTTAAATGTATTAAAAATTATTTATTTAGATGGGTGACATTATCTGCCAAAGTAGCAGCCCTGTAGACAGAGAAGAGCTCTCCAGTAGGTACCAAAACATTCAAAGGACATTTTCTCAAAGTTTATCATCTTTCAAAACATAATTACTTTCCCATTGTTCCTCAACTGTAGTGTATGATATTTAGTTTTCTAACACTGAGTCTGTACTTTTATCCAATTAAAAACACAATTTCAAGTTTTGCCACATAAGACAACATTCAGCCGGTTGGTCACATTTGAGAGTGAGGCAGATGAATAGCATTTTGTGGGAAAAAACATTATTATTTGTCCCTCTGAAATGAAACCATCAAGTGATTTTAAACAAATGCATGTTTGTCATTGAACAATCCCATGCCTTGATTAGAGAATGAAAAAACCCACCAAGCTCTTTAACTTCTTATGGGAGGTGGGAGGCTAGTGCCAAATTGCAGAGCGCCAAATTGAAAATACAGAAATACTCTGGTTACAAGTTAATCAACGTTCAAAGCAGAATTTTTCATTTAGTTTAGACTTATAAACTTTAGAGAGGGAGACTTTTCTACTGAACAAAGGTAAGAAGAACTCATGGGTCCTGGTCAGTGAGTTAAACAACACTGTCTCTAGTCATTTCTCCTCCCATTTTCCCATTTATTGTTGTTGTTTTCATAATCCATAGGCTAATCCATTTTGTGCATTTGCATAGTCCTAAAACAATATTAAACAAACACAACATTCAACCCCTGTGTGTGTGTGTGTGTGTGTTGTGTGTGTGTGAGTGTGAGCTCCTGGATGAGGAGATGTAATCTCTATCCTGATTGCCTACTCACTTTTACCCGACCTACATGTACATATTACCTCCTCAACTACCTGGTACCCTGCACATTGACTCAGTACTGGTACTCCTTATAGTCTCATTATTACCTCAACTACCTGGTACCCTGCACATTGACTCAGTACTGGTACTCCTTATAGCCTCATTATTACCTCAACTACCTGGTACCCTGCACATTGACTCAGTACTGGTTCTCCTTATAGTCTCATTATTACCTCAACTACCTGGTACCCTGCACATTGACTCAGTACTGGTACTCCTTATAGCCTCATTATTACCTCAACTACCTGGTACCCTGCACATTGACTCAGTACTGGTACTCCTTATAGCCTCATTATTACCTCAACTACCTGGTACCCTGCACATTGACTCAGTACTGGTACTCCTTATAGCCTCATTATTACCTCAACTACCTGGTACCCTGCACATTGACTCAGTACTGGTACTCCTTATAGCCTCATTATTACCTCAACTACCTGGTACCCTGCACATTGACTCAGTACTGGTACTCCTTATAGCCTCATTATTACCTCAACTACCTGGTACCCTGCACATTGACTCAGTACTGATACTCCTTATAGTCTCATTATTACCTCAACTACCTGGTACCCTGCACATTGACTCAGTACTGGTACTCCTTATAGTCTCATTATTACCTCAACTACCTGGTACCCTGCACATTGACTCAGTACTGGTAGCCTCTCCTCAACTATGGTACCCTGCACATTGACTCAGTCATTATAGTCTCATTATTACCTCAACTACCTGGTACCCTGCACATTGACTCAGTACTGGTACTCCTTATAGTCTCATTATTACCTCAACTACCTGGTACCCTGCACATTGACTCAGTACTGGTTCTCCTAATAGTCTCATTATTACCTCAACTACCTGGTACCCTGCACATTGACTCAGTACTGGTACTCCTTATAGTCTCATTATTACCTCAACTACCTGGTACCCTGCACATTGACTCAGTACTGGTACTCCTTATAGTCTCATTATTACCTCAACTACTGGTACCCTGCACATTGACTCAGTACTGGTACTCCTTATAGTCTCATTATTACCTCAACTACCTGGTACCCTGCACATTGACTCAGTACTGGTTCTCCTTATAGTCTCATTATTACCTCAACTACCTGGTACCCTGCACATTGACTCAGTACTGGTTCTCCTTATAGTCTCATTATTACCTCAACTACCTGGTACCCTGCACATTGACTCAGTACTGGTACTCCTTATAGTCTCATTATTACCTCAACTACCTGGTACCCTGCACATTGACTCAGTACTGGTACTCCTTATAGTCTCATTATTACCTCAACTACCTGGTACCCTGCACATTGACTCAGTACTGGTTCTCCTTATAGCCTCATTATTACCTCAACTACCTGGTACCCTGCACATTGACTCAGTACTGGTTCTCCTTATAGTCTCATTATTACCTCAACTACCTGGTACCCTGCACATTGACTCAGTACTGGTACTCCTTATAGCCTCATTATTACCTCAACTATAGCACATTGACTCAGTACTGGTTCTCCTTATATCTCATTATTACCTCAACTACCTGGTACCCTGCACATTGACTCAGTACTGGTTCTCCTTATAGTCTCATTATTACCTCAACTACCTGGTACCCTGCACATTGACTCAGTACTGGTACTCCTTATAGTCTCATTATTACCTCAACTACCTGGTACCCTGCACATTGACTCAGTACTTATAGTCTCATTATTGTTTTTTAGCACATTTTTCGTAATTTTAACTGCATTGTTGGGAAAGAGCTTATCAGTCAGCATTTCACTGTAAAGTGAAGGGAAGGGAAGGGAAGGTGGACACCTGTTGTATTCGGCGCATGTGAGAAATACAATTTGATCTGATTTGAAGCTCATTGGCAGAAACACGACGTTGGGTGTAACGGTCGTCTCATGCTGAAGAGATCATGTTAGGATGTTGAAGCACGGTGGCTAGAAAAACTCCCTAGAAAGTTACGAACCTAGGAAGAAACCTAGAGAGGAACCAGGCTCTGAGGGGTGACCAGTCCTCTTCTGTCTGTACTGGGGAGAGAGGAACCAGGCTCTGAGGGGTGACCAGTCCTCTTCTGTCTGTACTGGGGAGAGATTATAAGAGAACATGGCCATTAAGTTCAAATCATTCTTCAAGATGTTCAAATGTTCATACACTACTAGCAGGGTCAAACAATACTCACAGTGGTTATAGAGGGTGCAATTGGTCAGTACCTCAGGAGTAAACCTGCCTCACCCAATGTGATACGGAATCGCTATTATTTTTAATTTTAGAACACATTCAAGAAGCACCAGAAGCTAACCAGCTAATTAGCTACAAGCTATTTAGTCATTGGTAGCCACTGCTAGCGGCATTTACCTTCTGCACAGATACCAGCCCTGTTTTTAGCCTGGATAATACTCGCCAGTCTACCAGTATCGGACTGTCTCTCCACTACAACACCGGATTTGTAATCCCAGGACCACTTCTTCTGATCTTCACAGCTAGCTTGTGCCCACCTTGGAACCCAGTATCGAAGCTATCCCTGAGGCCCACCTCCCGGCCTACTCAGCTGTTCACCCGAACCTCAGAATTCTAGCTTAGGAAGGACAAAAAAATTCAGAGATTTCCATACCCAACTATAGCATTTTCCGTCAAGATAGAACTGCCAAAGGGGAGGAGTTGCATTCTACTGCAGAGATAGCCTGCAAAGTAATGTCATACTTTCCAGGTCCATATCCAGACAGTTCGAACTTCTAATTTTAAAAATTAATCTCTCCAGAAATAAGTCTCTCACTGTTGCCGCCCGTTACCGACCCCCCTCAGCTCCCAGCTGTGCCCTGGACACCATTTGTGAATTGATCGCCCCCATCTAGTTTCTGTTAGGTGACCTAAACTGGGATATGCTTAACACACCGGCAGTCCTACAATCTAAGCTAGATGCCCTCAATCTCAGACAAATCATCAAGGAACCCACGAGCTACAACCCTAAATCTGTAAACATGGGCACCCTCATAGACATTATTCTGACCAACTGGCTCTCCAAATACACCTCCGCTGTCTTCAATCAGGATCTCAATGATCACTTCCTCATTGCCTGTATCCGCTACGGGTCCGCGGTCAAACAACCACCCTCATCACTGTCAAACGCTCCCTAAAACACTTCTGCGAGCAGGCCTTTCTTATCGACCTGGCCCGGGTATCCTGGAAGGATATTGACCTCATCCTGTCAGTTGAGGATGCCGGGTCATTCTTTAAAAGTAACTTCCTCACCATCTTAGATAAGCATGCTCCGTTCAAAAAATGCAGAACTAAGAACAGATATAGCCCTTGGTTCACTCCAGACCTGACTGCCCTCGACCAGCACAAAAACATCCTGTGGCGGACTACAATAGCATCGAATAGTCCCCGCGATATGCAACTGTTCAGGGAAGTCAGGAACCAATACACGCAGTCAGTCAGGAAAGCAAAGGCCAGCTTTTTCAAGCAGAAATTTGCATCCTGTAGCTCTAACTTCAAAAAGTTCTGGGACACTGTGAAGTCCATGGAGAACAAGAGCACCTCCTCCCAGCTGCCCACTGCACTGAGGCTAGGTAACACGGTCACCACCGATAAATCCATGATAATCGAAAACTTCAATAAGCATTTCTCAACGGCTGGCCATGCCTTCCTCCTGGCTACTCCAACCCCGGCCAACAGCTCCGCCACCCTCGCAGCTACTCGCCCAAGCCTCCCCAGCTTCTCCTTTACCCAAATCCAGATAGCAGATGTTCTGAAAGAGCTGCCAAACCTGGACCCGTACAAATCAGCTGGGCTTGACAATCTGGACCCTCTATTTCTGAAACTATCCACCGCCATTGTCGCAACCCCTATTACCAGCCTTTTCAACCTCTCTTTCGTATCGTCTGAGATCCCGAAGGATTGGAAAGCTGCCGTGGTCATCCCCTCTTCAAAGGGGGAGACACCCTGGACCCAAACTGTTACAGACCTATATCCATCCTGCCCTGCCTATCTAAGGTCTTCGAAAGCCAAGTTAACAAACAGGTCACTGACCATCTCGAATCCCACCATACCTTCTCCGTGTGCAATCCGGTTTCCGAGCCGGTCACGGGTGCACCTCAACCACGCTCAAGGTACTAAACGATATCATAACCGCCATCGATTAAAGACAGTACTGTGCAGCCGTCTTGGCCAAGGCTTTCGACTCTATCAATCACCATATTCTTATCGGCAGACTCAGTAGCCTCGGTTTTTCTAATGACTGCCTTGCCTGGTTCACCAATTACTTTGCAGAGTTCAATGTGTCAAATCGGAGGGCATGCTGTCCGGTCCTCTGGCAGTCTCTATGGGGGTGCCACAGGGTTAAATTCTCGGGCCAACTCTTTTCTCTGTATATATCAATGATGTTGCTCTTGCTGCGGGCGATTCCCTGATCCACCTCTACGCAGACGACACCATTCTGTATACTTCTAGCCCTTCCTTGGAAACTGTGCTATCTAACCTCCAAACGAGCTTCAATGCCATACAACACTCCTTCCGTAGCCTCCAACTGCTCTCAAACGCTAGTAAAACCAAATGCAATTACATGCAAATGCCAATTACATGCAACAAGGAGACATTTCTTCATCACAGAGTAAATACTCCTGGTATATACCAGGTATCGAGGCACAGAGTAAATACCCCTGGTATAAACCGGGTATCTAAACACAGAGTAAATGCTCCTGGTATATACCAGGTATCTAATCACAGAGTAAATACTCCTGGTATATACCAGGTATCGAGGCACAGAGTAAATACCCCTGGTATATACCAGGTATCTAACCACAGAGTAAATACTCCTGGTATATACCAGGTATCTAATCACAGAGTAAATACTCCTGGTATATACCAGGTATCTAATCACAGATTAAATACTCCTGGTATATACCAGGTATCTAAACATAGAGTAAATACTCCTGGTATATACTAGGTTTCTAATCACAGAGTAAATACTCCTGGTATATATACCAGGTATCTATAGTATATACCAGGTATCTAATCACAGAGTAAATACTCCTGGTATATACCATGTATCTAATCACAGAGTAAATACTCCTGGTATATACCAGGTTTCTAATCACAGAGACTCCTGGTAAATACTCCAGGTATCTAATCACAGAGTAAATAGCGTGTTATGTGTATCTAATCACAGTTAAACACTGGTATATACCAAATCTAGTCACAAAACAGACAAGGTTGTAAAAATCAGGTATTTAAAAAACTTTTAAAAGGTTGTATTCTGTTAACTCAAACACAAGTAAAACTGAATGCTCTTCAATGACCAGCCTGCACCCGCCCACCTGACTAGCATCACTACTCTGGACGGTTCTGACTTAGAATACGTGGACAACTACAGATACCCACCCGACTAGCATCACTACTCTGGACGGTTCTGACTTAGAATACGTGGACAACTACTGGACAACTACAGATACCCCCCGACTAGCATCACTTCTCTGGACGGTTCTGACTTAGAATACGTGGACAACTACAGATACCCCCCCCGACTAGCATCACTACTCTGGACGGTTCTGACTTAGAATACGTGGACAATTACAGATACCCACCCGACTAGCATCACTACTCTGGACGGTTCTGACTTAGAATACGTGGACAACTACAAATACCTGGGTGTCTGGTTAGACTGTAAACTCTCCTTCCAGACTCACATTAAGCATCTCCAATCCAAAATTAAATCTAGAATCAGCTTCCTATTTCGCAACAAAGCCTCCTTCACTCATGCTGCCAAACATACCCTCGTAAAACTGACTAGCCTACCGACTGTCATTTACAAAATAGCCTCCAACCCTCTACTCAGCAAACTGGATGCAGTCGATCACAGTGCCATCCGTTTGTCACCAAAGCCCCATACACTACTCACCACTATTGACCTGTATGCTGTTGTTGGCTGGCCAAAATGCTACATATTCGCCGCCAAACCCACTGGCTCCCGGTCATCTGTAAATCTATGCTAGGTAAAGCCACGCCTTATTTTAGCTCACTGGTCACCATAGCAACACCCACCTGTAGCATGCGCTCCAGCAGGTATATTTCACTGGTCATCCCCAAAGCCAACACCACTATGGCACTATGGCCTATCTATTGCCTTAATTCCCTAATCGTAGCCAACACCACTATGGCACTATGGCCCTCTATTGCCTTAATTCCCTAATCTGTAGCCAACACCACTATGGCACTATGGCCTATCTATTGCCTTAATACCCCTAACTAGCAACACCACTATGGCACTATGGCCTCTCTATTGCCTTAATTCCCTAATCAGATAGCCAACACCACTATGGCACTATGGCCTACTCTATTGCCTTAATTCCCTAATCGTAGCCAACACCACTATGGCACTATGGCCTATCTATTGCCTTAATTCCCAATCGTAGCCAACACCACTATGGCACTATGGCCTCTCTATTGCCTTAATTCCCTAATCGTACTAATCTGCACACACTGAACATAGATTGTTCTATTGTGTTACTGTCCACTTGCTAATCCCTTTCTATTGTGTTACCGACTGTCCGTTTCTCAATCCCTTTCATTGTGTTAACTGTCTTGCTAATCCCTTTCTATTTGTTACCGACTGTCCTTCTAATCCCTTTCTATTGCTGCCAAACATGTCCCTTGCTAATCCCTTTCTATTGTGTTACCGACTGTCATTTGCAAAATCCCTTTCAACCCTCTGTCAGCTAACTTTCTATTGTGTTACCGACTGTCACAGTTTGCCATCCTTTCTATTGTGTCACCAAAGTCCGTTTGCTAATCCCTTTCTATTGTGTTACCGACTGTTGGCTGGCTAATCCCTTTCTATTGTGTTACCCACTGTCCGTTTCTAATCCCTTTCTATTGTGTAAACCGACTGGTCCGTTTGCTAATCCCTTTCTCTTGTTACCGACTGTCCGTATGCTAATCCCTTTCTATTGTGTTACCGACTGTCCGTTTGCTAATCCCTTTCTATTGTGTTACCGACTGTCCGTTTGCTAATCCCTTTCTATTGTGTTACCACTGTCCGTTTGCTAATCCCTTTCTATTATGTTACTGACTGTCCGTTTGCTAATCCCTTTCTATTGTTACCAACTGTCCACTATGGCACTAATCCCTTTCTATTATGTTACTGACTGCCGTTTTAATCCCTTTCTAATTGTTACCAACTGTCCGTTTGGCACTAATGGCCTTTCTATTGCCTTAATTCCCTGTCCGTTTGCTAACACCTTTCTATTGTTACTACTGTCCGTTTGCCTTAATCCCTTTCTAATTGTGTTACCGACTATCCGCACTAATCCCTTTCTATTGTGTTAATTCCCTGTCCGTTTGCTAATCACTTTCATTGTGTTACTGGCAGTCCTTTGCTAATCCCTTTCTATTGTGTTACCGACTGTCCGTTTGCTAATCCCTTTCTATTGTGTTACAGTCCGTTTGCTAATCCCTTTCTATTGTGTTACCGACTGTCCCTAATATTTCTATTGTGTTACCACTGTCCTTTGCTAATCCCTTTCTATTGTGTTACCGACTGTCCGTTTTTAATCCTTTCTATTGTGTTACCAACTGTCCACTTGCTAATCCCTTTCTATTGTGTTACCGACTGTCCCTTGCTAATCCCTTTCTATTGTGTTACACGACTGTCCGCACTAATCCCTTTCTATTGTGTTACTGACTGTCCGTTTGCTAACACCTTTCTATTGTGTTACTGACTGTCCGTTTGCTAATCCCTTTCTATTGTGTTACTGACTGTCCGTTTGCTAATCCCTTTCTATTGTGTTACCTACTGTCCGTTTGCTAATCCCTTTCTATTGTGTTACAGTCCCTTGCTAAACACCTTTCTATTGGCACTGTCCGTTTGCTAATCCCTTTCTATTGTGTTACTGACTGTCCGTTTGCTAATCCCTTTCTATTGTGTTACTGACTGTGGTTTGCTAATCCCTTTCTATTGTGTTATTCCCTGTCCGTTTGCTAATCCCTTTCTATTGTTACTGACTGTCCGCTTGCTAATCCTTTCTATTGTGTTACCGACTGTCCGTTTGCTAATCCCTTCTATTGTGTTACCGACTGTCCGTTTGCTAATCCTTTCTAACACCACTGTCCGCACTAATCCCTTTCTATTGTTACCGACTGTCCGTTTGCTAATCCATTTCTATTGTTACTGACTGTCCGTTTGCTAATCCCTTTCTATTGTGTTACCGACTGTCCACTTGGCACTAATGGCCTTCTATTGTGTTACTGACTGTCCCTAATCCCTTTCTATTGTGTTACTGACTGTCCGTTTGCTAATCCCTTTCTATTGTGTTACTGACTGTCCGTTTGCTAATCCCTTTCTATTGTGTTACCGACTGTCCGTTTGCTAATCCCTTTCTATTGTGTTACAGTCCGTTTGCTAATCCCTTTCTATTGTGTTACCGACTGTCCGTTTGCTAATCCCTTTCTATTGTTACCGACTGTCCGTTTGCTAATCCATTTCTATTGTTACTGACTGTCCGTTTGCTAATCCCTTTCTATTGTGTTACCGACTGTCCGTTTGCTAATCCCTTTCTATTGTGTTACCGACTGTCCGTTTGCTAATCCCTTTCTATTGTGTTACTGACTGTCCGTTTGCTAATCCCTTTCTATTGTTACCGACTGTCCGTTTGCTAATCCATTTCTATTGTTACTGACTGTCCGTTTGCTAATCCCTTTCTATTGTGTTACCGACTGTCCGTTTGCTAATCCCTTTCTATTGTGTTACCGACTGTCCGTTTGCTAATCCCTTTCTATTGTGTTACCGACTGTCCGTTTGCTAATCCCTTTCTATTGTGTTACCGACTGTCCGTTTGCTAATCCCTTTCTATTGTGTTACCGACTGTCCGTTTGCTAATCCCTTTCTATTGTGTTACTGACTGTCCGTTTGCTAATCCCTTTCTATTGTTACCGACTGTCCGTTTGCTAATCCCTTTCTATTGTGTTACCGACTGTCCGTTTGCTAATCCCTTTCTATTGTGTTACTGACTGTCCGTTTGCTAATCCCTTTCTATTGTGTTACTGACTGTCCGTTTGCTAATCCCTTTCTATTGTGTTACCGACTGTCCGTTTGCTAATCCCTTTCTATTGTGTTACCGACTGTCCGTTTGCTAATCCCTTTCTATTGTGTTACTGACTGTCCGTTTGCTAATCCCTTTCTATTGTGTTACGACTGTCCGTTTGCTAATCCCTTTCTATTGTGTTACCGACTGTCCGTTTGCTAAACCCTTTCTATTTGTTACTGACTGTCCGTTTGCTAATCCCTTTCTATTGTGTTACCGACTGTCCGTTTGCTAATCCCTTTCTATTGTGTTACCGACTGTCCGTTTGCTAATCCCATGTGTAACTCTAAATTGTTGTTTTTGTGGCACAGCTTTGCTTTATCTTGGCCAGGTCGCAGTTGTAAATTTAAACTTGTCCTTAATAGGCCAACCTGGTTAAATAAAGGTGAAATAAAATGATAAGTTAATAACTTAATGACCAATTATTAGAAGGAAAACTATTTCACTCATATTTTAATACATTTTAGGTCAGATTTCATATAAACCTGTAAACACTGGACAGATACTTTAAGGGTTTTTAGCTCAATCATCTGAGCTGGAGTTTACAAACACAACACATAAAGCCAACACATAAACAAATGTAGTCCCAGATATAAATCAAATTGGTGACATACACATGGTTAGCAGATGTTATTGGTCACATACACATGGTTAGCAGATGTTATTGGTCACATACACATGATTAGCAGATGTTATTGGTCACATACACAGGGTTAGCAGATGTTATTGGTCACATACACATGGTTAGCAGATGATATTGGTGACATACACATGATTAGCAGATGTTATTGGTCACATACACAGGGTTAGCAGATGTTATTGGTTACATACACAGGGTTAGCAGATGTTATTGGTTTCATACACAGGGTTAGCAGATGTTATTGGTCACTTACACATGGTTAGCAGATGTTATATGTCACATACACGTGGTTAGCAGATGTTATTGGTCACTTACACATGATTAGCAGATGTTATTGGTCACATACACAGGGTTAGCAGATGTTATTGGTTACATACACAGGGTTAGCATATGTTATTGGTCACATACACATGGTTAACAGATGTTATATGTCACATACACGTGGTTAGCAGATGTTATTGGTCACATACACATGGTTAGCAGATGTTATTGGTTACATACACAGGGTTAGCAGATGTTTTTGGTTACATACACAGGGTTAGCAGATGTTATTGGTCACATACACAGGGTTAGCAGATGTTATTGGTCACATACACATGGATAGCAGATGTTATTGGTCACATACACATGGTTAGCAGATGTTATTGGTCACATACACATGGTTAGCAGATGTTATTGGTCACATACACATGATTAGCAGATGTTATTGGTCACATACACAGGGTTAGCAGATGTTATTGGTCACATACACATGGTTAGCAGATGTTATTGGTCACATACACATGGTTAGCAGATGTTATTGGTCACATACACAGGGTTAGCAGATGTTATTGGTCACATACACAGGGTTAGCGGATGTTATTGGTCACATACACATGGTTAGCAGATGTTATTTACAATGTCACTAGGAACAGTGGTTAACTGCCTTGTTCAGGGGCAGATTTTTACCTTGTCAGCTCAGGGATTCAATTAGCAATGTTACTGGCCCAACACTCTAACCACGAGGCTACCTGCCACCTCTACACTCTAACCATAGGCTACCTGCCACCTCTACACTCTAACCACAAGGCTACCTGCCATCTCTACACTCTAACCACAAGGCGACCTGCCACCTCTACACTCTAACCATGAGGCTACCTGCCACCTCTACACTCTAACCACAAGGCTACCTGCCATCTCTACACTCTAACCACAAGGCGACCTGCCAGATCTACACTCTAACCACAAGGCTACCTGCCATACTACACTCTAACCACAAGGCTACCTGCCGCCACAGACATACATGGTATCACTTGTTATACATAATTATTATACATAAATCATTGCCAAAAGCACAAGACATACTGTTGCATGTTGGTCTATATTATTAATGGATTGATCATATAGAAATATAAAACATTATTTTTAACTACTGCAATGCAATTACATGTGGCAGGAACCACTGACTCACTGCATTATTCTATAGTATTATCAAGACACCTGCTGTTAACTCTTAACTACTTAGGACACCTGCTGTTAACTCTTAACTACTTAGGACAGCTCACCAGGTGTCCTAAATATTCGTACAGAACTGTCCGTGTCCACGTTCGGTGTGGACAAGCCGGTTACGTCCACGTTTGGCGCCAAGGTTACCGCAGAGTGGACTGAGGTGATCTCGGGAATAACGATGGAGTTTGTTCAGTGTTGAGACACCGAAGTTTATTGTTCAATTTGCTTTTTTCTTTACGGTCGGGGACTACCTAGACAGATCCTTTTCACTCTATCCTTGTTTCAACATGCCATTCATCATCGAGAGGAGGGACAGACGAACGACCTGCTAACTAATGTTGATAATGGGATAATAAAGGGTGAAACAGACAAGGTGGTAGATTGTACGACAAGCGACAGGTTTATTTCAAATGGAGATATATTACAGCATAATGGGCCCATCTGTTAGCTCAAAGACACAAAAAAGACATAGCTAACAATGGGTACAAGCTCATATTACAGAATGAAAGTAGGTTGATATCTAGAAATCGGATCTTCCCGGATTGGAAGGCTGGGATGTAGTCATCCGGCATTGGCTCTGTTGTCTGTCCGTCATCGTTAGAATCCTGCCATGCCTGTTCTTGGTCGTCCCCGTTAAGCTGAAAAGGAGATCTGGTTGTGTGCACTATCTTCAGTCACACAATGTTCGGCTGGGAGGGAGATTATGTGTGTGTTAGTTTGTCTCAATTTAGGCTTTCTGCCAATCTGCAGGTGTCTTATCTGGGTGTCCTCGGCAGAATAACTGATGGAGTTTGTTTCAGTGTTGAGCGACACCCTATCTTCATCGAGAGGATTGTTCAATTAGCACCTGTGGCTTTCCTGTTGTGACAGTGTCTGGATGATTACAGTATGTGTGTAGAGATATCCTGTATGGGGCCCAACCTCTTTCCTTGTTCTCAGCATAGTAGTTAATGTCACCTACATAGGAATTTCATAACCAAGCTAGTCGGTACAGCTCGGTAAGCTAGCTAGCTACTCTACCAGCAGCATCCTAGTTATCCTAGCTAGTCGGTACAGCTCGGTAAGCTAGCTAGCTACTCTACCAGCAGCATCCTAGTTATCATAGCCAGTCGGTACAGCTCGGTAAGCTAGCTAGCTACTCTACCAGCAGCATCCTAGTTATCCTAGCTAGTCGGTACAGCTCGGTAAGCTAGCTAGCTACTCTACCAGCAGCATCCTAGTTACCATAGCTACCACTACATCATCACCGGCTCCCCGGTTGTTTCTTCCACCTGTTAAATCCCGGTGAGGCTTCTCCCTCTCTCGTTGACGGATGCTGTCTACCTCTGTCCGGTTCTCCTCTCTTCACTAGATGGACGGTAACTTTAGTGTTTAAACCCTCTGTGTCCAAGGACCGAACTTTTGAATATTATTTTCAGGGCGCCTCAATAGCAGGTATTGAACCCCGGGTAAATAATCACTAGTCAGAACCTCAACCTCAGTATACATTCATTATAAAAATCATCTTAATATCTGATATTGTGAGTAAACAACCTCGAGAGTGCGTCTTCCAGCCCTCCAATAAATTACATCATTCAACCCTCCCGGTTAGTAAATTTACCTCAACATGCCCCCGGAGAAGGCAGAGTAACGACACCAGCCTTTTAGCGGGGCTGACAGACTGACTACAACGGTCGCGTCGATAAATTAATCTCGTTTTTAAAAATGACACACTGCTCGCGCGCTGCAACGAGCGTCTAGAAGTCAGTTATATTTGTGAAACTCTTCTTATGTTTCCCCATCTGAGCTCAGAGTAGATGAGAGATGTAATGTTTGTCTCTGTTGTGTTGAAGCCCAATCAAGCAGGAGAGACCAGCCTCCCCTGTTCCCAGCTGTGTGTCCATGAAGAGTGACCGGGTCTATGGATCAACCTATACTTTAGAAGGGAGACTTTTCTACTGAACAAAGGTAAGAAGAACTCATGGGTCCTGGTCAGTGAGTTAAACAACACTGTCTCTAGTCATTTCTCCTCCCATTTTCCCATTTATTGTTGTTGTTTTCATAATCAATAGGCTAATCATTTTGTCCATTTTCATAGTCCTAAAACAATATTAAACAAACACAACATTGACTCAGTACTGGTTCTCCTTATAGCCTCATTATTACCTCAACTACCTGGTACCCTGCACATTAACTCAGTACTGGTACTCCTTATAGCCACATTATTACCTCAACTACCTGGTACCCTGCACATTGACTCAGTACTGGTACTCCTTTATAGTCTCATTATTACCTCAACTACCTGGTACCCTGCACATTGACTCAGTACTGGTACTCCTTATAGCCTCATTATTACCTCAACTACCTGGTACCCTGCACATTGACTCAGTACTGGTTCTCCTTATAGTCTCATCATTACCTCAACTACCTGGTACCCTGCACATTGACTCAGTACTGGTACTCCTTATAGTCTCATTATTACCTCAACTACCTGGTACCCTGCACATTGACTCAGTACTGGTACTCCTTATAGTCTCATTATTACCTCAACTACCTGGTACCCTGCACATTGACTCAGTACTGGTACTCCTTATAGTCTCATTATTACCTCAACTACCTGGTACCCTGCACATTGACTCAGTACTGGTTCTCCTTATAGTCTCATCATTACCTCAACTACCTGGTACCCTGCACATTGACTCAGTACTGGTACTCCTTATAGTCTCATTATTACCTCAACTACCTGGTACCCTGCACATTGACTCAGTACTGGTTCTCCTTATAGTCTCATTATTACCTCAACTACCTGGTACCCTGCACATTGACTCAGTACTGGTACTCCTTATAGTCTCATTATTACCTCAACTACCTGGTACCCTGCACATTGACTCAGTACTGGTTCTCCTTATAGCCACATTATTACCTCAACTACCTGGTACCCTGCACATTGACTCAGTACTGGTTCTCCTTATAGTCTCATTATTACCTCAACTACCTGGTACCCTGCACATTGACTCAGTACTGGTTCTCCTTATAGTCTCATTATTTTTATTTTGTGTTACTATTTCCAAGGTTTAAGGGCAACATAGCACGTCTGGTGAACAGGGCAGAGTCCCATATCATCAGGCAAACCAGTAGAAACTGGATCAGCAGCACAACAAGGTATCACGTCCAGATCATGTATCAATACTGATAGTATAGAAAGAAAGGGAGCACTGCTAGATCAGATCAGCTTTCTCCATTCAAATATTTCCTTAACATTATAATTATGTCACAATACTGACCACAAAGATTGAGGAGACTTATTCTAATGCTTACCCAATTAAAATGCAGTAAATCCCAGATTTGACATTGTGTTCATGTTACACATTAAATATATTGAGACAAATTACAGAGTAGCCTACATGTAGCAAAATAGAACTCAATATACTGAACAATGTGATTGAAATAGGCCTAAAGCCAGTTCATAGTTTAATGCAGTCATCTCGGTTTTCATTTGAAGCAAATTTGTAGAAGTCCCTTGTTTGAATCAATTGCAAAGACGTTGGTTCTAGTGGTCTGAGGCAACTTTGTTCTGAATGTATCGGTGTCACAGAGAGACTGATAAACCATGTGATTCTATGTTTAGCAGAGATCTTCTGGTATAAAGTCATGCGGAAGGGCAAAATTATCTAACGACTCACTCAGCTGATCTACTGAGTGGTGTTAGTTTACTCAGCTGTTCTAGTGGTCTGAGGCAGGTGTTATATTACTCAGCTGTTCTAGTGGTCTGAGGCAGGTGTTAGTTTACTCAGCTGTTCTAGTGGTCTGAGGCAGGTGTTAGATTACTCAGCTGTTCTAGTGGTCTGAGGCAGGTGGTAGATTACTCAGCTGTTCTAGTGGTCTGATGCAGGTGGTAGATTACTCAGCTGTTCTAGTGGTCTGAGGCAGGTGGTAGATTACTCAGCTGTTCTAGTGGTCTGAGACAGGTGTTAGATTACTCAGCTGTTCTAGTGGTCTGAGGCAGGTGTTATATTACTCAGCTGTTCTAGTGGTCTGAGGCAGGTGGTAGATTACTCAGCTGTTCTAGTGGTCTGAGGCAGGTGGTAGATTACTCAGCTGTTCTAGTGGTCTGAGGCAGGTGGTAGATTACTCAGCTGTTCTAGTGGTCTGAGGCAGGTGTTAGATTACTCAGCTGTTCTAGTGGTCTGAGGCAGGTGTTAGATCACTCAGCTGTTCTAGTGGTCTGAGGCAGGTGTTAGATTACTCAGCTTTTCTAGTGGTCTGAGACAGGTGTTAGATTACTCAGCTGTTCTAGTGGTCTGAGGCAGGTGTTAGATTACTCAGCTGTTCTAGTGGTCTGAGACAGGTGTTAGATTACTCAGCTGTTCTAGTGGTCTGAGGCAGGTGTTAGGTTACTCAGCTGTTCTAGTGGTCTGAGACAGGTGTTAGATTACTCAGCTGTTCTAGTGGTCTGAGGCAGGAGGTGTTAAATTACTCAGCTGTTCTAGTGGTCTGAGGCAGGTGTTAGATTACTCAGCTGTTCTAGTGGTCTGAGGCAGGTGTTAGATCACTCAGCTGTTCTAGTGGTCTGAGGCAGGAGGTGTTAAATTACTCAGCTGTTCTAGTGGTCTGAGTCAGGAGGTGTTAGATTACTCAGCTGTTCTAGTGGTCTGAGTCAGGAGGTGTTAGATTACTCAGCTGTTCTAGTGGTCTGAGGCAGGTATTAGATTACTCAGCTGTTCTAGTGGTCTGAGGCAGGTGTTAGATTACTCAGCTGTTCTAGGGGTCTGAGGCAGGTATTAGATTACTCAGCTGTTCGTGTGGTCTGAGACAGGTGTTAGATTACTCAGCTGTTCTAGGGGTCTGAGGCAGGTGTTAGATTACTCAGCTGTTCTAGTGGTCTGAGACAGGTGTTAGATTACTCAGCTGTTCTAGTGGTCTGAGACAGGTGTTAGATCACTCAGCTGTTCTAGTGGTCTAAGGTGTTAGATTACTCAGCTGTTCTAGAGGTCTGAGACAGGTGGTAGATTACTCAGCTGTTCTAGTGGTCTGAGACAGGTGTTAGATTACTCAGCTGTTCTAGTGGTCTGAGGCAGGTGTTAGATTACTCAGCTGTTCTAGTGGTCTGAGACAGGTGTTAGATTACTCAGCTGTTCTAGAGGTCTGAGACAGGTGTTAGATTACTCAGCTGTTCTAGTGGTCTGAGACAGGTGTTAGATTACTCAGCTGTTCTAGTGGTCTGAGACAGGTGTTAGATTACTCAGCTGTTCTAGTGGTCTGAGACAGGTGTTAGATTAGCGTTTTCAACGTTAATAACAATGGTTTTTTGAAACAGCTCAGAAATTTAACGATGCTCTTGATTCTAAAGATGAAGTTGGCCTTTAGATGCTTTTGGGAAACTGGACCCTGGATAAAAACATCTGCTAAATGAATAAAATGTGTAAATGTTTTACATACAGATCTCATGTTACTGCATTGAAATATTATATTTAAATATTTATATATTCATCTTCAAAGTGTATCATTTATACAGTTCCTTATTAAACATGTATTTATTTGTTACATTTGACCGTGTAAAACCAGCAGATATATATTATTACTGTATAAAACCTGGCAGTACTACTGATTACTCTGAGAGTGAGGCAGATATATATTATTACTGTATATAACCTAGCAGATATATATTATTACTGTATAAAACCTAGCAGTACTACTGATTTCACTGAGAGTGAGGCAGATATATATTATTACTGTGTAAAACCTAGCAGTACTACTGATTTCACTGAGAGTGAGGCAGATATATATTATTACTGTATAAAACCTAGCAGTACTACTGATTTCACTGAGAGTGAGGCAGATATATATTAGTACTGTGTAAAACCTAGCAGTACTACTGATTTCACTGAGAGTGAGGCAGATATATATTATTACTGTGTAAAACCTAGCAGTACTACTGATTTCTCTGAGAGTGAGGCAGATATATATTAGTACTGTGTAAAACCTAGCAGTACTACTGATTTCACTGAGAGTGAGGCAGATATATATTATTACTGTATAAAACCTAGTAGTACTACTGATTTCTCTGAGAGTGAGACAGATATATATTATTACTGTGTAAAACCTAGCAGTAGTACTGATTTCTCTGAGAGTGAGGCAGATATATATTATTACTGTGTAAAACCTAGCAGTACTACTGATTTCACTGAGAGTGAGACAGATATATATTATTACTGTGTAAAACCTAGTAGTACTACTGATTTCACTGAGAGTGAGGCAGATATATATTATTACTGTATATAACCTAGCAGTACTACTGATTTCTCTGAGAGTGAGGCAGATATATATTATTACTGTATATAACCTAGCAGTACTACTGATTTCACTGAGAGTGAGGCAGATATATATTATTACTGTATATAACCTAGCAGTACTACTGATTTCACTGAGAGTGAGGCAGATATATATTATTACTGTATATAACCTAGCAGTACTACTGATTTCACTGAGAGTGAGACAGATATATATTATTACTGTGTAAAACCTAGCAGTACTACTGATTTCTCTGAGAGTGAGGCAGATATATATTATTACTGTATAAAACCTAGCAGTACTACTGATATCTCTGAGAGTGAGACAGATATATATTATTACTGTGTAAAACCTAGCAGTAGTACTGATTTCTCTGAGAGTGAGACAGATATATATTATTACTGTGTAAAACCTAGCAGTACTACTGATTTCTCTGAGAGTGGGGCAGATATATATTATTACTGTGTAAAACCTAGCAGTACTACTGATTTCACTGAGAGTGAGGCAGATATATATTATTACTGTGTAAAACCTAGCAGTACTACTGATTTCTCTGAGAGTGAAGCAGATATATATTATTACTGTATAAAACCTAGCAGTACTACTGATTTCTCTGAGAGTGAAGCAGATATATATTATTACTGTATAAAACCTAGCAGTACTACTGATGGTCTGAGAGTGAGGCAGATATATATTATTACTGTGTTAGTGGTCTAGCAGTACTACTGATTTCACTGAGAGTGAGGCAGATATATATTATTACTGTGTAAAACCTAGCAGTACTACTGATTTCACTGAGAGTGGGGCAGATATATATTATTACTGTGTTAAACCTAGCAGTACTACTGATTTCACTGAGAGTGGGGCAGATATATATTATTACTGTGTTAAACCTAGCAGTACTACTGATTTCACTGAGAGTGGGGCAGATATATATTATTACTGTGTAAAACCTAGCAGTACTACTGATTTCACTGAGAGTGAGGCAGATATATATTATTACTGTATAAAACTTAGCAGTACTACTGATTTCACTGGTCTGAGGCAGATATATATTATTACTGTGTAAAACTTAGCAGTACTACTGGTCTGAGAGTGGGGCAGATATATATTATTACTGTGTAAAACTTAGCAGTACTACTGATTTCAGCTGAGAGTGGTCTGGCAGGTATATATTATTACTGTTAAAACTTAGCAGTACTACTGATTTCACTGAGAGTGGGGCAGATATATATTATTACTGTGTAAAACTTAGCAGTACTACTGATTTCACTGAGAGTGGGGCAGATATATATTATTACTGTGTAAAACTTAGCAGTACTACTGATTTCACTGAGAGGTGGCAGATATATATTATTACTGTATAAAACCAGCAGTACTACTGATTTCACTGTTAGAGTGAGGCAGCTATATTATTACTGTATAAAACCTAGATATATATTATTACTGTATATAACCTAGCAGTACTACTGATTTCACTGAGAGTGAGACAGATATATTATTACTGTCAAAACCTAGCAGTACTACTGATTTCACTGACAGTGAGGCAGATAGCTATTATTACTGGTATAAAACCAGCAGTACTACTGATTTCACTGAGAGTGAGGCAGATATATATTATTACTGTATATAACCTAGCAGTACTACTGATTTCACTGAGAGTGAGGCAGATATATATTATTACTGTATATAACCTAGCAGTACTACTGATTTCTCTGAGAGTGAGGCAGATATATATTATTACTGTATATAACCTAGCAGTACTACTGATTTCACTGAGAGTGAGGCAGATATATATTATTAGCTGTATATAACCTAGCAGTACTACTGATTTCACTGAGAGTTGAGACAGAGCTATTATTACTGTGGTCTGCAGTACTACTGATTTCACTGAGAGTGAGGCAGATATATATTATTACTGTGTAAAACCTAGTAGTACTACTGATTTCACTGAGAGTGAGGCAGATATATATTATTACTGTATATAACCTAGCAGTACTACTGATTTCACTGAGAGTGAGGCAGATGTTATATTATTCTGTATATAACCTAGCAGTACTACTGATTTCACTGAGAGTGAGACAGATATATATTATTACTGTGTAAAACCTAGCAGTACTACTGATTTCTCTGAGAGTGAGTGCAGATATATATTATTACTGTATAAAACCTAGCAGTACTACTGATATCTCTGAGAGTGAGACAGATATATATTATTACTGTGTAAAACCTAGCAGTAGTACTGATTTCTCTGAGAGTGAGACAGATATATGTTATTACTGTGTAAAACCTAGCAGTACTACTGATTTCTCTGAGAGTGAGACAGATATATATTATTACTGTGTAAAACCTAGCAGTACTACTGATTTCTCTGAGAGTGGGGCAGATATATATTATTACTGTGTAAAACCTAGCAGTACTACTGATTTATCTGAGAGTGAGGCAGTTATATATTATTACTGTATAAAACCTAGCAGTACTACTGATTTCACTGAGAGTGAGGCAGATATATATTATTACTGTGTAAAACCTAGCAGTACTACTGATTTCTCTGAGAGTGAAGCAGATATATATTATTACTGTATAAAACCTAGCAGTACTACTGATTGGTCTGAGAGGAAGCAGATATATATTATTACTGTAAAACCTAGCAGTACTACTGATTTCACTGAGAGTGAGACAGATATATATTATTACTAGTGTAAAACCTAGCAGTACTACTGATTTCACTGAGAGTGAGGCAGATATATATTATTACTGTGTTAAACCTAGCAGTACTACTGATTTGGTCTGAGAGTGAGGCAGATATATATTATTACTGTGTAAAACCTAGCAGTACTACTGATTTCACTGAGAGTGGGGCAGATATATATTATTACTGTGTAAAACTTAGCAGTACTACTGATTTCTGAGAGTGGGGCAGATATATATTATTACTGTGTAAAACCTAGCAGTACTACTGATTTCTCTGAGAGTGGGGCAGATATATATTATTACTGTGTAAAACTTAGCAGTACTACTGATTTCACTGAGAGTGGTGGCAGATATATATTATTACTGTGTAAAACTTAGCAGTACTACTGATTTCACTGAGAGTGAGGCAGATATATATTATTACTGTGTAAAAGGTAGCAGTACTAGCTGATTTCACTGAGAGTGAGGCAGGTGTATATATTATTACTGTGTAAAACTTAGCAGTACTACTGATTTCACTGGTCTGAGGCAGATATATATTATTACTGTGTAAAACCTAGCAGTACTACTGATTTCACTGAGAGTGGGGCAGATATATATTATTACTGTGTAAAACCTAGCAGTACTACTGATTTCTCTGAGAGTGGGGCAGATATATATTATTACTGTGTAAAACTTAGCAGTACTACTGATTTCACTGAGTGAGGCAGATATATATTATTACTGTGTAAAACCTAGCAGTACTACTGTGGTCTAAGAGGAGGTGCAGATATAGCTATTAGTACTGTGTAAAACCTAGCAGTACTACTGATTTCACTGAGAGTGAGGCAGATAGGTATTATTACTGTGTAAAACCTAGCAGTACTACTGGTCTAAGAGTGAGGCAGATATATATTAGTACTCAGTAAAACCTAGCAGTACTCTGATTTCAGGTGAGAGTGGGGCAGATATATATTATTACTGTGTAAAACTTAGCAGTACTACTGATTTCTCTGAGAGTGGGGCAGAGATATATTATTACTGTGTAAAACTTAGCAGTACTACTGATTTCACTGAGAGTGGGGCAGATATATATTATTACTGTGTAAAACTTAGCAGTACTACTGATTTCACTGAGAGTGGGGCAGATATATATTATTACTGTGTAAAACTTAGCAGTACTACTGATTTCACTGAGAGTGGGGCAGATATATATTATTACTGTGTAAAACTTAGCAGTACTACTGATTTCACTGAGAGTGGGGCAGATATATATTATTACTGTATAAAACCAGCAGTACTACTGATTTCACTGAGAGTGAGGCAGATATATATTATTACTGTATAAAACCTAGATATATATTATTACTGTATATAACCTAGCAGTACTACTGATTTCACTGAGAGTGAGACAGATATATATTATTACTGTGTAAAACCTAGCAGTACTACTGATTTCACTGACAGTGAGGCAGATATATATTATTACTGTATAAAACCAGCAGTACTACTGATTTCACTGAGAGTGAGGCAGATATATATTATTACTGTATATAACCTAGCAGTACTACTGATTTCACTGAGAGTGAGGCAGATATATATTATTACTGTATATAACCTAGCAGTACTACTGATTTCTCTGAGAGTGAGGCAGATATATATTATTACTGTATATAACCTAGCAGTACTACTGATTTCACTGAGAGTGAGGCAGATATATATTATTACTGTATATAACCTAGCAGTACTACTGATTTCACTGAGAGTGAGACAGATATATATTATTACTGTGTAAAACCTAGCAGTACTACTGATTTCACTGAGAGTGAGGCAGATATATATTATTACTGTGTAAAACCTAGTAGTACTACTGATTTCACTGAGAGTGAGGCAGATATATATTATTACTGTATATAACCTAGCAGTACTACTGATTTCACTGAGTCTGAGGCAGGTATTATTACTGTATATAACCTAGCAGTACTACTGATTTCACTGAGAGTGAGACAGATATATATTATTACTGTGTAAAACCTAGCAGTACTACTGATTTCTCTGAGAGTGAGGCAGATATATATTATTACTGTATAAAACCTAGCAGTACTACTGATATCTCTGAGAGTGAGACAGATATATATTATTACTGTGTAAAACCTAGCAGTAGTACTGATTTCTCTGAGAGTGAGACAGATATATGTTATTACTGTGTAAAACCTAGCAGTACTACTGATTTCTCTGAGAGTGAGACAGATATATATTATTACTGTGTAAAACCTAGCAGTACTACTGATTTCTCTGAGAGTGGGGCAGATATATATTATTACTGTGTAAAACCTAGCAGTACTACTGATTTATCTGAGAGTGAGGCAGTTATATATTATTACTGTATAAAACCTAGCAGTACTACTGATTTCACTGAGAGTGAGGCAGATATATATTATTACTGTGTAAAACCTAGCAGTACTACTGATTTCTCTGAGAGTGAAGCAGATATATATTATTACTGTATAAAACCTAGCAGTACTACTGATTTCTCTGAGAGTGAAGCAGATATATATTATTACTGTATAAAACCTAGCAGTACTACTGATTTCACTGAGAGTGAGGCAGATATATATTATTACTGTGTTAAACCTAGCAGTACTACTGATTTCACTGAGAGTGAGGCAGATATATATTATTACTGTGTAAAACCTAGCAGTACTACTGATTTCACTGAGAGTGGGGCAGATATATATTATTACTGTGTAAAACTTAGCAGTACTACTGATTTCTCTGAGAGTGGGGCAGATATATATTATTACTGTGTAAAACCTAGCAGTACTACTGATTTCTCTGAGAGTGGGGCAGATATATATTATTACTGTGTAAAACTTAGCAGTACTACTGATTTCACTGAGAGTGGGGCAGATATATATTATTACTGTGTAAAACTTAGCAGTACTACTGATTTCACTGAGAGTGAGGCAGATATATATTATTACTGTGTAAAACCTAGCAGTACTACTGATTTCACTGAGAGTGAGGCAGATATATATTATTACTGTGTAAAACTTAGCAGTACTACTGATTTCACTGAGAGTGAGGCAGATATATATTATTACTGTGTAAAACCTAGCAGTACTACTGATTTCACTGAGAGTGGGGCAGATATATATTATTACTGTGTAAAACCTAGCAGTACTACTGATTTCTCTGAGAGTGGGGCAGATATATATTATTACTGTGTAAAACTTAGCAGTACTACTGATTTCACTGAGAGTGAGGCAGATATATATTATTACTGTGTAAAACCTAGCAGTACTACTGATTTCTCTAAGAGTGAGGCAGATATATATTAGTACTGTGTAAAACCTAGCAGTACTACTGATTTCACTGAGAGTGAGGCAGATATATATTATTACTGTGTAAAACCTAGCAGTACTACTGATTTCTCTAAGAGTGAGGCAGATATATATTAGTACTGTGTAAAACCTAGCAGTACTACTGATTTCACTGAGAGTGAGGCAGATATATATTATTACTGTGTAAAACTTAGCAGTACTACTGATTTCACTGAGAGTGGGGCAGATATATATTATTACTGTGTAAAACTTAGCAGTACTACTGATTTCACTGAGAGTGAGGCAGATATATATTATTACTGTGTAAAACCTAGCAGTACTACTGATTTCTCTAAGAGTGAGGCAGATATATATTAGTACTGTGTAAAACCTAGCAGTACTACTGATTTCACTGAGAGTGAGGCAGATATATATTATTACTGTGTAAAACCTAGCAGTACTACTGATTTCTCTGAGAGTGAGGCAGATATATATTATTACTGTGTAAAACCTAGCAGTACTACTGATTTCACTGAGAGTGAGGCAGATATATATTATTACTGTGTAAAACCTAGCAGTACTACTGATTTCTCTGAGAGTGAGGCAGATATATATTATTACTGTGTAAAACCTAGCAGTACTACTGATTTCTCTGAGAGTGAAGCAGATATATATTATTACTGTATAAAACCTAGCAGTACTACTGATTTCTCTGAGAGTGAAGCAGATATATATTATTACTGTATAAAACCTAGCAGTACTACTGATTTCTCTGAGAGTGAAGCAGATATATATTATTACTGTATAAAACCTAGCAGTACTACTGATTTCACTGAGAGTGAGGCAGATATATATTATTACTGTGTTAAACCTAGCAGTACTACTGATTTCACTGAGAGTGAGGCAGATATATATTATTACTGTATAAAACCTAGCAGTACTACTGATTTCACTGAGAGTGGGGCAGATATATATTATTACTGTGTTAAACCTAGCAGTACTACTGATTTCACTGAGAGTGGGGCAGATATATATTATTACTGTGTTAAACCTAGCAGTACTACTGATTTCACTGAGAGTGGGGCAGATATATATTATTACTGTGTAAAACCTAGCAGTACTACTGATTTCACTGAGAGTGAGGCAGATATATATTATTACTGTATAAAACTTAGCAGTACTACTGATTTCACTGAGAGTGGGGCAGATATATATTATTACTGTGTAAAACTTAGCAGTACTACTGATTTCTCTGAGAGTGGGGCAGATATATATTATTACTGTGTAAAACTTAGCAGTACTACTGATTTCACTGAGAGTGGGGCAGATATATATTATTACTGTGTAAAACTTAGCAGTACTACTGATTTCACTGAGAGTGGGGCAGATATATATTATTACTGTGTAAAACTTAGCAGTACTACTGATTTCTCTGAGAGTGGGGCAGATATATATTATTACTGTGTAAAACTTAGCAGTACTACTGATTTCACTGAGAGTGGGGCAGATATATATTATTACTGTGTAAAACTTAGCAGTACTACTGATTTCACTGAGAGTGGAGGCAGATATATATTATTACTGTGTTAAAACCTAGCAGTACTACTGATTTCTCTGAGAGTGGGGCAGATATATATTATTACTGTGTAAAACTTAGCAGTACTACTGATTTCACTGAGAGTGGGGCAGATATATATTATTACTGTGTAAAACTTAGCAGTACTACTGATTTCACTGAGAGTGAGGCAGATATATATTATTACTGTGTAAAACCTAGCAGTACTACTGATTTCACTGAGAGTGAGGCAGATATATATTATTACTGTAAAACCTAGCAGTACTACTGATTTCACTGAGAGTGAGGCAGATATATATTATTACTGTGTAAAACCTAGCAGTACTACTGATTTCTCTGAGAGTGGGGCAGATATATATTATTACTGTATAAAACTTAGCAGTACTACTGATTTCACTGAGAGTGGGGCAGATATATATTATTACTGTGTAAAACTTAGCAGTACTACTGATTTCACTGAGAGTGAGGCAGATATATATTATTACTGTGTAAAACCTAGCAGTACTACTGATTTCACTGAGAGTGAGGCAGATATATATTATTACTGTGTAAAACCTAGCAGTACTACTGATTTCACTGAGAGTGGGGCAGATATATATTATTACTGTGTAAAACCTAGCAGTACTACTGATTTCTCTGAGAGTGAGGCAGATATATATTATTACTGTGTAAAACTTAGCAGTACTACTGATTTCACTGAGAGTGGGGCAGATATATATTATTACTGTGTAAAACTTAGCAGTACTACTGATTTCACTGAGAGTGAGGCAGATATATATTATTACTGTGTAAAACCTAGCAGTACTACTGATTTCACTGAGAGTGAGGCAGATATATATTATTACTGTGTAAAACCTAGCAGTACTACTGATTTCACTGAGAGTGGGCAGATATATATTATTACTGTGTAAAACCTAGCAGTACTACTGATTTCACTGAGAGTGAGGCAGATATATATTATTACTGTGTAAAACCTAGCAGTACTACTGATTCCTCTGAGAGTGAGGCAGATATATATTATTACTGTGTAAAACCTAGCAGTACTACTGATTTCTCTAAGAGTGAGGCAGATATATATTAGTACTGTGTAAAACCTAGCAGTACTACTGATTTCACTGAGAGTGAGGCAGATATATATTATTACTGTGTAAAACCTAGCAGTACTACTGATTTCACTGAGAGTGAGGCAGATATATATTATTACTGTGTAAAACCTAGATATATATTATTACTGTATAAAACCTAGATATATATTATTACTGTGTAAAACCTAGCAGTACTACTGATTTCACTGAGAGTGAGGCAGATATATATTATTACTGTGTAAAACCTAGCAGTACTACTGATATCTAAAATGTCTTTTATTTTAAAAAAGCATGACTTCTGAAAATTGATATATAGCGTTTTGGAATGAAACTCTTCTTATGTTTCCCCATCTGAGCTCAGAGTAGATGAGAGATGTAATGTTTGTCTCTGTTGTGTTGAAGCCCAATCAAGCAGGAGAGACCAGCCTCCCCTGTTCCCAGCTGTGTGTCCATGAAGAGTGACTGGTCTATGGGTCAACCTATATACTTTAGAGAGGGAGACTTTTCTACTGAACAAAGGTAAGAAGAACTCATGGGTCCTGGTCAGTGAGTTAAACAACACTGTCTCTAGTCATTTCTCCTCCCATTTTCCCATTTATTGTTGTTGTTTTCATAATCAATAGGCTAATAATTTTGTCCATTTTCATAGTCCTAAAACAATATTAAACAAACACAACATTGACTCAGTACTGGTTCTCCTTATAGCCTCATTATTACCTCAACTACCTGGTACCCTGCACATTGACTCAGTACTGGTTCTCCTTATAGCCTCATTATTACCTCAACTACCTGGTACCCTGCACATTAACTCAGTACTGGTGGCCTTATAGTCTCATTATTACCTCAACTACCTGGTACCCTGCACATTGACTCAGTACTGGTTCTCCTTATAGTCTCATTATTACCTCAACTACCTGGTACCCTGCACATTGACTCAGTACTGGTTCTCCTTATAGTCTCATTATTACCTCAACTACCTGGTACCCTGCACATTGACTCAGTACTGGTATCCTTATAGCCTCATTATTACCTCAACTACCTGGTACCCTGCACATTGACTCAGTACTGGTACTCCTTATAGTCTCATTATTACCTCAACTACCTGGTACCCTGCACATTGACTCAGTACTGGTTCTCCTTATAGTCTCATTATTACCTCAACTACCTGGTACCCTGCACATTGACTCAGTACTGGTTCTCCTTATAGCCTCATTATTACCTCAACTACCTGGTACCCTGCACATTGACTCAGTACTGGTACTCCTTATAGTCTCATTATTACCTCAACTACCTGGTACCCTGCACATTGACTCAGTACTGGTACCCTTATAGTCTCATTATTACCTCAACTACCTGGTACCCTGCACATTGACTCAGTACTGGTTCTCCTTATAGTCTCATTATTACCTCAACTACCTGGTACCCTGCACATTGACTCAGTACTGGTACTCCTTATAGTCTCATTATTACCTCAACTACCTGGTACCCTGCACATTGACTCAGTACTGGTTCTCCTTATAGTCTCATTATTACCTCAACTACCTGGTACCCTGCACATTGACTCAGTACTGGTACTCCTTATAGTCTCATTATTACCTCAACTACCTGGTACCCTGCACATTGACTCAGTACTGGTACTCCTTATAGTCTCATTATTACCTCAACTACCTGGTACCCTGCATATTGACTCAGTACTGGTTCTCCTTATAGTCTCATAATTTTTATTTTGTGTTACTATTTCCAAGGTTTAAGGGCAACGTAGCACGTCTGGTGAACAGGGCAGAGTCCCATATCATCAGGCAAACCAGTAGAAACTGGATCAGCAGCACAACAAGGTATCACGTCCAGATCATGTATCAATACTGATAGTATAGAAAGAAAGGGCACTGCTCTCAGATCAGCTTTCTCCATTCAAATATTTCCTTAACATTATAATTATGTCACAATACTGACCACAAAGATTGAGGAGACTTATTCTAATGCTTACCCAATTAAAATGCAGTAAATCCCAGATTTGACATTGTGTTCATGTTACACATCATTAAATATATTGAGACAAATTACAGAGTAGCCTACAAGTAGCAAAATAGAACTCAATATACTGAACATAAAATATGATTGAAATAGGCCTAAAGCCAGTTCATAGTTTAATGCAGTCATCTCGGTTTTCATTTGAAGCAAATTTTAGAAGTCCCTTGTTTGAATCAATTGCAAAGACATTGGCAACTTTGTTCTGAATTTATCTGTGGTCACAGAGAGACTGATAAACCATGTGATTCTATGTTTAGCAGAGATCTTCTGTGTATAAAGTCGTGAGAAGGGCAAAAATTATCTTAAAATAACTTGTGAACTCACTCAGCAATTTGATCTAGCAAAACTGAGCCCCTGGTGTTAGATTATCACTAACATAACAGTGGCTGAGCCCCTCCAGGAAGGAGTTATCACTAACATGTTCTAGTGGTCTGAGGCAGGTGGAAGATTATCACAACATAACAGGGTCTGAGGCAGGTGGATATTATCACAAGCATAACAGTGGTCTGAGGCATGGTGTTACCTTTACTAACATGTTCTAGTGGTCTGAGCCCCTCCAGGTGACCTTATCACTAACATAACAGGGCTGTCCTAGTGGTCTGATCAAACAGGTGGTAGATTACTCAGCTATTCTAGTGGTCTGAGCCCCTCCATGGAAGGATTCACTAACATAACAGCTGTCCTAGTGGTCACTGATAACAGGTGGAAGATTATCACTAACATTCTAGTGGTCATGAGGCAGGTGTTAGATCACTCAGCTGTTCTAGGTGGTCTGGGCAGGTGGAAGATCACTCAGCTGTTCTAGTGGCCCCTCCATGGAAGGTGTTAGATCACTCAGCTGTTCAGTGGTCTGAGGCATGGTTAGGACCTTATCACTGTTCTAGTGGTCTGAGCCCCAGGTGGTTAGGATTACTCAGCTGTTCTAGTGGCTGAGCCCCTCCAGGTGTTAGGACCTTATCAGCTGTTCAGTGGTCTGAGCCCTCCAGGTGTTAGGACCTTATCACACACAGTTCAGGGTGAGCCCCTGGAGGAAGGTGTATAGATTACTAACAGCTGTTTGTGTGGTCTGAGACAGGTGTTAGGATTATCACTAACATAACTAGGGTGGTCTGGAAATTAGATAACATCAGCTGTTCTGAGTGGTCTGAGGAATGGGATTATTGATTTAGCTGTTCTAGTGGTCTGGACAGGTGTTAGATTACTAGATGTTCTAGTGGTCTGAGACAGGTGACCTTATCATAACATAACAGGGCTGAGCCCCTCCATAGTGGTCACTAACATAACAGGGCTTAGCCCCTCCATCAGCTGATCTAGTGGTCTGAGGAAGGACCTTAAACTAACATCAGCTGTTAGGAAGTGGTCTGAAACAGGATATTAGATTATATAGCCTTTCTAGTAGGAAGTGTCTGAGTATACAGTATATTAGAATTATATAGAACCCTTTATGAGGTCTAGGAGGTCAGGTATACAGATGGGTGAGAATATATAGTGGTCAGACTCAGGTGTTCTTCTTCACTGAAGATATTCATTATATCAAAGGCAGGTGGTCAGGATCACTCAGCTGTTTGAACGATGGTCAAGGCAGGGTACATACATTACAATACAAGCAATACAATACTTACAATACAATACATTACTGTAAATAGACTTTATTTTTTCACTGAAAGGTCTGAGTAACAGGTGTTACACACAGCTTTGTTCTATCATTGGTCTGAGGCAGGTGTTAGATTACTCAGCTGTTCTCAACTAGCCTACCTGGTCTGAACTTGACAGCATGGAATAAAGGTGTTCTAGATTACTACCTGGTTCTAGGTGTTCTCAGGCAGCCTACCTGGTTAAATAAAGGTGTTCTACTGGTCTGACCTGGTTAAATAAAGGTGTTCTCAGCTGTTCTACCTGGTTGAGGCAGGTGTTCTCAATTAGCCTAGCTGTTCTAGTGGTCTGAGCCACCTGGTTAAATAAAGGTTTCTCAGCTGCCTACCTGGTTAAATGAGGCAGGAAAAAAAATAAATAAATATATAAATAATAATAAATATATATATATCTATTTGCATATTTATATATATATTTCACTGTTATATGTCTCTCTGAAAGATCAATTGATAGATTTTTAACCAGCTGTTGAACAACCTGAGGCAGTACTAGACTTATCATTTCTGTTAAACAATCAGTGAACGTCTGAGATATACATTTTATGAAACTCTACCAGTTTCCCTATCTGAGCTCTGAGAGTAGGTGGAGATGTAATGTTTGTTCTAGTTGTGTCTGAGACAAGACCACTGTTCAGCTGTTCTAGTGGTCTGAGAGCAGGTGAACTCATGGGTAGATTATTATTAGCTGTGGTCTGAGGTCAACCTCTAAACACTGTCTCAGTGGTCTGAGGCATTTAGTTACTTGTAGAAATCTCAGCTACTTCTGAGAGTGAGGCAGATATATATTATTACTAAAACCAGCAGTACTACTGGTCTGAGAGTGAGGCTCTATTAGATAAACTAGCAGTACTACTGATTTCAGTGGAGTGAGGCAGATATATATTATTACTGTATAAAACCAGCAGTTCTACTGATTTCACTGAGAGTGAGGCAGATATATATTATTACTAAAACCAGCAGTACTATTGATTTCTGAGAGCAGGTGAATATGATTACTGTATAAAACCAGCAGTTCTACTGATTTCTGAGACAGGCAATAGATTATTACTGTTAAAACCTAGAGTACTCTGACAGGTGGCAGATTATATTATTACCATAAAACCTTTACACTGATTTCTTTGAAATAGCTCAGCTAATTTAACTGTATAAAAAGCAGTACTACTGTTTCTAAAGATGAAGCAGATATATAGATGCTTTTGGGAAACTGGATTGTTCCTCTGTTTAAAAACATCTGCTATTTGAATAAAATACTTGTTGTGTTAAATGTTTTTACATACAGATCTCATGTTACTGTCATTGAAATATTATATTTAAATGAAATTTATATATTCTTTCAAAGTCAGAAATAAAAGCTAATTTATAAAGTTTTAAAAATGATAAACAGTGTTTACTTTATTTGTTTCCCCATCTGAGCTCAGTGTAGATGAGAGATGTAATGTTTGTCTCTGTTTGAAGCCCAATCAAGCTAGACCAGCCCCCCTGTTCCCAGCTGTTTCCATGAAGAGTGACAGATATGGGTATTACCTATAAACTTTAGAGAGGAAGATATTATACTGAACAAAGGCAGATAGAACTCAGGGGTACTGGTCAGTGAGTTAAACCACTGTCTACTGTCATTTCTCTGAGAGTGAGGCAGATATATATTATTACTGTGTAAAACCTAGCAGTACTACTGATTTCTCTGAGAGTGAGGCAGATATATATTATTACTGTGTAAAACCTAGCAGTACTACTGATTTCACTGAGAGTGAGGCAGATATATATTATTACTGTGTAAAACCTAGCAGTACTACTGATTTCTCTGAGAGTGAGGCAGATATATATTATTACTGTGTAAAACCTAGCAGTACTACTGATTTCACTGAGAGTGAGGCAGATATATATTATTACTGTGTAAAACCTAGCAGTACTACTGATTTCTCTGAGAGTGAGGCAGATATATATTATTACTGTGTAAAACCTAGCAGTACTACTGATTTCTCTGAGAGTGAGGCAGATATATATTATTACTGTGTTAAACCAGCAGTACTACTGATTTCTCTGAGAGTGAGGCAGATATATATTATTACTGTGTAAAACCTAGCAGTACTACTGATTTCTCTGAGAGTGAGGCAGATATATATTATTACTGTATAAAACCTAGCAGTACTACTGATTTCTCTGAGAGTGAGGCAGATATATATTATTACTGTGTAAAACCTAGCAGTACTACTGATTTCTCTGAGAGTGAGGCAGATATATATTATTACTGTATAAAACCTAGCAGTACTACTGATTTCTCTGAGAGTGAGGCAGATATATATTATTACTGTATAAAACCTACCAGTACTACTGATTTCTCTGAGAGTGAGGCAGATATATATTATTACTGTATAAAACCTAGCAGTACTACTGATTTCTCTGAGAGTGAGGCAGATATATATTATTACTGTATAAAACCTAGCAGTACTACTGATTTCTCTGAGAGTGAGGCAGATATATATTATTACTGTGTAAAACCTAGCAGTACTACTGATTTCACTGAGAGTGAGGCAGATATATATTATTACTGTATAAAACCTAGCAGTACTACTGATTTCTCTGAGAGTGAGGCAGATATATATTATTACTGTATAAAACCTAGCAGTACTACTGATTTCTCTGAGAGTGAGGCAGATATATATTATTACTGTATAAAACCTAGCAGTACTACTGATTTCTCTGAGAGTGAGGCAGATATATATTATTACTGTATAAAACCTAGCAGTACTACTGATTTCTCTGAGAGTGAGGCAGATATATGTTATTACTGTATAAAACCAGCAGTACTACTGATTCCTCTGAGAGTGAAGCAGATATATAGCATTTTGCAAAAAAACGTGATTGTTTCTCTGAAATGAAACCATGAAGTGATATATTTTAATCAAATACTTGTCTGTCATTGAACAACCCCATGCTATGATTAGATAGTGAAAAAACACACCAATCTCTTTCAAATTGTCTTTCAGAAATAAAAGCTAATTTACAAACGTTTCTAAAAAGTGATATATAGTGTTTTGGAATGAAACTCTTCTTCTGTTTCCCCATCTGAGCTCAGAGTAGATGAGAGATGTAATGTTTGTCTCTGTTGTGTTGAAGCCCAATCAAGCAGGAGAGACCAGCCTCCCCTGTTCCCAGCTGTGTGTCCATGAAGAGTGACAAGTCTATGGGTGTACCTATATTCTTTAGAGAGGAAGATATGTATACTGAACAAAGGTAAGAAGAACTCAGGGGTCCTGGTCAGTGAGTTAAACAACACTGTCTCTAGTCATTTCTCCTCCCATTTTCCCCATTTATTGTTGTTGTTTTCATAATCAATAGGCTACTCACTCTGAGAGTGAGGCAGATATATATTATTACTGTGTAAAACCTAGCAGTACTACTGATTTCACTGAGAGTGAGGCAGATATATATTATTACTGTGTAAAACCTAGCAGTACTACTGATTTCTCTGAGAGTGAGGCAGATATATATTATTACTGTGTAAAACCTAGCAGTACTACTGATTTCTCTGAGAGTGAGGCAGATATATATTATTACTGTGTAAAACCTAGCAGTACTACTGATTTCTCTGAGAGTGTGGCAGATATATATTATTACTGTATAAAACCTAGCAGTACTACTGATTTCTCTGAGAGTGAGACAGATATATATTATTACTGTGTTAAACCTAGCAGTACTACTGATTCCTCTGAGAGTGAGGCAGATATATATTATTACTGAATAAAACCAGCAGTACTACTGATTTCTCTGAGAGTGAGGCAGATATATATTATTACTGTATAAAACCAGCAGTACTACTGATTCCTCTGAGAGTGAAGCAGATATATAGCATTTTGCAAAAAAACGTGATTGTTTCTCTGAAATGAAACCATGAAGTGATATATTTTAATCAAATACTTGTCTGTCATTGAACAACCCCATGCTATGATTAGATAGTGAAAAAACACACCAATCTCTTTCAAATTGTCTTTCAGAAATAAAAGCTAATTTACAAACTTTTCTAAAAAGTGATATATAGTGTTTTGGAATGAAACTCTTCTTCTGTTTCCCCATCTGAGCTCAGAGTAGATGAGAGATGTAATGTTTGTCTCTGTTGTGTTGAAGACCAATCAAGCAGGAGAGACCAGCCTCCCCTGTTCCCAGCTGTGTGTCCATGAAGAGTGACGGGTCTATGAGTCAACCTCTATACTTTAGAAAGGGAGACTTTTCTACTGAACAAAGGTAAGAAGAACTCATGGGTCCTGGTCAGTGAGTTAAACAACACTGTCTCTAGTCATTTCTCTTCTCCCATTTTCCCATTTATTGTTGTTGTTTTCATAATCCATAGGCTAATCCTTTTGTCCATTTCCATAGCCCTAAAACAATATTAAACAAACACAACATTCCCTCCCTCACTGTGTGTTCAGATGTTGAAGCACGGCTAGGAAAAACTCCCTAGAAAGGCAGGAACCTAGGAAGAAACCTTGAAAGGAACCAGGCTCCTAGGGGTGGCCAGTCCTCTTCTGGCTGTACTGGGTAGAGAGGAACCAGGCTATGAGGGGTGGCCAGTCCTCTTCTGGCTGTACTGAGTAGAGAGGAACCAGGCTCTGAGGGGTGGCTAGTCCTCTTCTGGCTGTGCTGGGTAGAGAGGAACCAGGCTACGAGGGGTGGCCAGTCCTCTTCTGGCTGTACAGAGTAGAGAGGAACCAGGCTCTGAGGGGTGGCCAGTCCTCTTCTGGCTGTACTGGGTAGAGTGGAACCAGGCTCTGAGGGGTGACCAGTCCTCTACTGGCTGTACTGGGTAGACCAGAAGAAACAGGCTCTGAGGGGTGGCCAGTCCTCTTCTGCCTGTGCTGGGGGGAGATAATGAGAGTACATGGCCATTAAGGCCAGATCGTTCTTCAAGATGTTCATAGATGACCAGCAGGGACAAATTATAATCACAGTGGTTATAGACGGTCAACAGGTCAGCAACTCAGGAGTAAATGTCAGGTTGCTTTTCATAGCCGAGAATTCAGAGGTCGAGACAGCAGGTGTGAGTGAGAGAGTGTGAGAGAGAGAAAGTGAGAGAGCGTGAGAGAGAGAGTGAGAGAGTGCAAGAGTGTGAGAGAGAATGAGAGAGAGAGTGTAAGAGAGAGTGAGAGAGAGTGAGAGAGAGTGAGGGAGAGAGAGAGAGAGAGAGAGAGAGAGTGAGAGAGAGAGAGAGAGAGAGAGTGTAAGAGAGAGTGAGAGAGAGAGAGAGAGAGAAAGAGAGAGAGACAAAACAGCATGTTCGGGACAAGATAGCATGTCCGGTGAACAGGTCAGGGTTCCATTGCCTCAGGCAGACCAGTAGAAAGGGATCAGCAGCACGACAAGGTTTCACGTCTGGTTGAGCATGTATCGATACTGATATGATGGAAAGAAAGGGAACACTGCTCTCGGATCAGTTTCTCAATTCAAATATTTCCTCACCATTATCATTATTGCACAATACTGATGATGGATCAGCTCCTCGAGAAACACTATCACCTATTGCTGCAAATATCTACTCAGCCTATTCTAATGTTTATCCAATAAAAATGCACACCAGATTTGGCACATAATTGTGTTCATGGAAGGCTTCACATCATGAAATATATTGAGACAAATTATAGACAGTAGTCTACAAGTAGCAAAATATAAGTCAATATATTGAACATAAAATGTTTTTCAATTTGATTGAAATTGGACTATAGCTGTTTATATTTTAATGCAGTTTCCGTTGTGAAGCATCCTTTTATGCTGCTTGTTTCTGTCAATTGCAAAGACATTGTCAACTTTGTTCTGAATTCATCTGTGGTCACAGAGAGACTGATAAACCATGTGATTCTATGTTTATCTGAGATCTTCTGTGTATTGTCGTGGAGAATCGACTCAGAAATATAACACTCTTAAAATAACTTGTGAATTCAATATACAATTTAATACAAAGTAGCAAAACTGAGCCCCTCCATGGAAGGACCTTATCACTAACATAACAGGGCTGAGCCCCTCCATGGAAGGACCTTATCACTAACATAACAGGGCTGAGCCCCTCCATGGAAGGACCTTATCACAAACATAACAGGGCTGAGCCCCTCCATGGAAGGACCTTATCACAAACATAACAGGGCTGAGCCCCTCCATGGAAGGACCTTATCACTAACATAACAGGCCCTCCATGGAAGGACCCCATCACTAACATAACAGGGCTGAGCCCCTCCATGGAAAGACCTTATCACTAACATAACAGGGCTGAGCCCCTCCATGGTAGGACCTTATCACTAACATAACAGGGCTGAGCCCCTCCATGGAAGGACCTTATCACTAACATAACAGGGCTGAGCCCCTCCATGGAAGGACCTTATCACTAACATAACAGGGCTGAGCCCCTCCATGGAAGGACCTTATCACTAACATAACAGGGCTGAGTCCCTCCATGGAAGGACCTTATCACTAACATAACAGGGCTGAGCCCCTCCATGGAAGGACCCTATCACTAACATAACAGGGCTGAGCCCCTCCATGGAAGGACCTTATCACAAACATAACAGGGCTGAGCCCCTCCATGGAAGGACCCTATCACAAACATAACAGGGCTGAGCCCCTCCATGGAAGGACCCTATCACTAACATAACAGGGCTGAGCCCCTCCATGGAAGGACCTTATCACAAACATAACAGGGCTGAGCCCCTCCATGGAAGGACCCTATCACAAACATAACAGGGCTGAGCCCCTCCATGGAAGGACCCTATCACTAACATAACAGGGCTGAGCCCCTCCATGGAAGGACCTTATCACAAACATAACAGGGCTGAGCCCCTCCATGGAAGGACCTTATCACTAACATAACAGGCCCTCCATGGAAGGACCCCATCACTAACATAACAGGGCTGAGCCCCTCCATGGAAAGACCTTATCACTAACATAACAGGGCTGAGCCCCTCCATGGAAGGACCTTATCACTAACATAACAGGCCCTCCATGGAAGGACCCCATCACTAACATAACAGGGCTGAGCCCCTCCATGGAAAGACCTTATCACTAACATAACAGGGCTGAGCCCCTCCATGGTAGGACCTTATCACTAACATAACAGGGCTGAGCCCCTCCATGGAAGGACCTTATCACTAACATAACAGGGCTGAGCCCCTCCATGGAAGGACCTTATCACTAACATAACAGGGCTGAGCCCCTCCATGGAAGGACCTTATCACTAACATAACAGGGCTGAGTCCCTCCATGGAAGGACCTTATCACTAACATAACAGGGCTGAGCCCCTCCATGGAAGGACCCTATCACTAACATAACAGGGCTGAGCCCCTCCATGGAAGGACCTTATCACAAACATAACAGGGCTGAGCCCCTCCATGGAAGGACCCTATCACAAACATAACAGGGCTGAGCCCCTCCATGGAAGGACCCTATCACTAACATAACAGGGCTGAGCCCCTCCATGGAAGGACCTTATCACAAACATAACAGGGCTGAGCCCCTCCATGGAAGGACCCTATCACAAACATAACAGGGCTGAGCCCCTCCATGGAAGGACCCTATCACTAACATAACAGGGCTGAGCCCCTCCATGGAAGGACCTTATCACAAACATAACAGGGCTGAGCCCCTCCATGGAAGGACCTTATCACAAACATAACAGGGCCTCCATGGAATGACCCTATCACTAACATAACAGGGCTGAGCCCCTCCATGGAAGGACCCTATCACTAACATAACAGGGCTGAGCCCCTCCATGGAAGGACCTTATCACTAACATAACAGGGCCTCCATGGAAGGACCTTATCACAAACATAACAGGGCTGAGCCCCTCCATGGAAGGACCTTATCACTAACATAACAGGGCTGAGCCCCTCCATGGAAGAGTATAGCCTGGGTGTCATATGGTCTGATGTTCTCTTTCAAACATAGAGTATAGTCTGGGTGTCGTATGGTCTGATGTACTCTTTCAAACATAGAGTATAGTCTGGGTGTCGTATGGTCTGATGTACTCTTTCAAACATAGAGTATAGTCTGGGTGTCGTATGGTCTGACATTCAAACATAGATGTTGGATCTCTGTTTAGTTGTCACTGTGTTAACCACAACCAACATGTTGGATCTCTGTTTAGTTGTCATTGTGTTAACCAGAACCAACATGTTGGATCTCTGGTTAGTTGTCACTGTGTTAACCACAACCAACATGTTGGATCTCTGTTTAGTTGTCACTGTGTTAACCACAACCAACATGTTGGATCTCTGTTTAGTTGTCACTGTGTTAACCACAACCAACATGTTGGATCTCTGTTTAGTTGTCACTGTGTTAACCACAACCAACATGTTGGATCTCTGTTTAGTTGACACTGTGTTAACCACAACCAACATGCTGGATCTCTGTTTAGTTGTCACTGTGTTAACCACAACCAACATGCTGGATCTCTGTTTAGGGGTCAGTTCTCTAAAACGAGACTCTCTGGGGAACATGACACCAAAGCTAAGAGGTGAGATTACAATGTTGTTTGTTTCTAAAACGTGTTTCCACCATTTTTTCACATTTGTTATTTATCAGACAGTATTGCTCAGGGGAACCTTGTCTGTAAAATATTGTTGTTCTAAGATTTTAATTCATGGATTTTTGTGTATGAATTTTTGTTTTTCAAAACGCTATATAGCTGGAATGGAATGTTTGTATCCTGTATATTAGACTGTGATATGTGGTTGTCTCACCAGCACACACACGCACACACACACACACACACATACATACACATATACACACACACACACACACACACACACACACACACACACACACACACACACACACACACCTCTATAAAATGTTAGCATGACACAATCATTGAGCCTCTTAATTATTATCTAATATGTTGGCAGCAAAACTTTATAGTGTTTATTCTGATCGTTGTTACAAGCTGAATTCTGACAATATATCCGTTATATCAACACACTCTTCACTCCTGTTGAAACCAGAAAGGGTTCTATCTTCCTACAATATACAGAACCACTGAAGTTCTATATAGAACCCTTTATAGGAGGTTAGGAAGTGTCTGAGTATACAGTATATATAGAATATATATAGAACCCTTTATAGGAGGTTAGGAAGTGTCTGAGTATACAGTATATATAGAATATATATAGAACCCTTTATAGGAGGTTAGGAAGTGTCTGAGTATACAGTATATATAGAATATATATAGAACCCTTTATAGGAGATTAGGAAGTGTCTGAGTATACAGTATATATAGAATATATATAGAACCCTTTATAGGAGGTTAGCCTGTCTGAGTATACAATATATATATAATATATATAGAACCCTTTATAGGAGGTTAGGAAGTGTCAGAGTATACAGTATATATATAATATATATAGAACCCTTTATAGGAGGTTAGGAAGTGTCAGAGTATACAGTATATATAGAATATATATAGAACCCTTTATAGGAGGTTAGGAAGTGTGTAACGGTTCTCTTGTGGTGAAGGAGAGTCGGACCAAAATGCAGCGTGATGATGATTCATGATATTTTAATGAAGGAAAAAACTATACATGAAGAAAATAGAAAATAATGAAATGTGAAAACCGAAACAGCCCTATCTGATGCAAACACAAAGACAGGAACAATGACCCACAAAACACTCAAAGAATATGGCTGCCTAAATATGGTTCCCAATCAGAGACAACGATAATCACCTGCCTCTGATTAAGAACCTCCTCAGGCAACCATAGACTTTCCTAGACAACCCTACTCAGCCACAATCCCGATACCTACTAAAACCCCAATACAAAAACACACCACAAAATAAACCCATGTCACACCCTGGCCTGACCAAATAAATAAAGAAAACACAAAATACTAAGACCAAGGCGTGACAAAGTGTCTGACTATACAGTATATATAGAATATATATAGAACCCTTTATAGGAGGTTAGGAAGTGTCTGAGTATACAGTATATATAGAATATATATAGAACCCTTTATAGGAGGTAAGGAAGTGTCTGAGTATACAGTATATATAGAATATATATAGAACCCTTTATAGGAGGTTAGGAAGTGTCTGAGTATACAGTATATATAGAATATATATAGAACCCTTTATAGGAGGTTAGGAAGTGTCTGAGTATACAGTATATATAGAATATATATTGGTCAGAACTCTAGAGGTTCTTCTTCACTGAATTGATCTGCATTATATCCAAACACACTGGTGGTCAGGGAGGCATCTCTTTGTTTGAACGATGGTCCACGTCAACTCTGGCATTACAATACATACATTACAATACATTACATTACAATACAATACAATACAATACAATACAATACAATACAATACATTACAATACAATACAATACCTACATTACAATACAATACAATACAATACAAAACAATACAATACATTACAATACATACATGACAATACAACGTTGACCATTACTTACAGCAAACATGTCTCTTCTGCTCCGTTCTTAACCCCTCCTCTCTTCTTTAGATGGACGGTAACTTTAGTGTTTAACCCCTCCTCTCTTCACTAGATGGACAGTAACTTTAGTGTTAACCCCTCCTCTCTTCTTTAGATGGACGGTAACTTTAGTGTTTAACCCCTCCTCTCTTCACTAGATGGACAGTAACTTTAGTGTTTAACCCCTCCTCTCTTCACTAGATGGACGGTAACTTTAGTGTTTAACCCCTCCTCTCTTCTTTAGATGGACGGTAACTTTAGTGTTTAACCCCTCCTCTCTTCACTAGATGGACGGTAACTTTAGTGTTTAACCCCTCCTCTCTTCTTTAGATGGACGGTAATTTTAGTGTTTAACCCCTCCTCTCTTCACTAGATGGACGGTAACTTTAGTGTTTAACCCCTCCTCTCTTCACTAGATGGACGGTAACTTTAGTGTTTAACCCCTCCTCTCTTCTTTAGATGGACGGTAACTTTAGTGTTTAACCCCTCCTCTCTTCACTAGATGGACGGTAACTTTAGTGTTTAACCCCTCCTCTCTTCACTAGATGGACGGTAACTTTAGTGTTTAACCCCTCCTCTCTTCACTAGATGGACGGTAACTTTAGTGTTTAACCCCTCCTCTCTTCACTAGATGGACGGTAACTTTAGTGTTTAACCCCTCCTCTCTTCACTAGATGGACGGTAACTTTAGTGTTTAACCCCTCCTCTCTTCTTTAGATGGACGGTAACTTTAGTGTTTAACCCCTCCTCTCTTCACTAGATGGACGGTAACTTTAGTGTTTAACCCTCCTCTCTTCACTAGATGGACGGTAACTTTAGTGTTTAACCCCTCCTCTCTTCACTAGATGGACGGTAACTTTAGTGTTTAACCCCTCCTCTCTTCACTAGATGGACGGTAACTTTAGTGTTTAACCCCTCCTCTCTTCACTAGATGGACGGTAACTTTAGTGTTTAACCCCTCCTCTCTTCACTAGATGGACGGTAACTTTAGTGTTTAACCCCTCCTCTCTTCACTAGATGGACGGTAACTTTAGTGTTTAACCCCTCCTCTCTTCACTAGATGGACAGTAACTTTAGTGTTTAACCCCTCCTCTCTTCACTAGATGGACGGTAACTTTAGTGTTTAACCCCTCCTCTCTTCACTAGATGGACGGTAACTTTAGTGTTTAACCCCTCCTCTCTTCACTAGATGGACGGTAACTTTAGTGTTTAACCCCTCTCTTCTTTAGATGGACGGTAACTTTAGTGTTTAACCCCTCCTCTCTTCACTAGATGGACGGTAACTTTAGTGTTTAACCCCTCCTCTCTTCACTAGATGGACGGTAACTTTAGTGTTTAACCCCTCCTCTCTTCACTAGATGGACGGTAACTTTAGTGTTTAACCCCTCCTCTCTTCACTAGATGGACGGTAACTTTAGTGTTTAACCCCTCCTCTCTTCACTAGATGGACGGTAACTTTAGTGTTTAACCCCTCCTCTCTTCACTAGATGGACGGTAACTTTAGTGTTTAACCCTCCTCTCTTCTTTAGATGGACGGTAACTTTAGTGTTTAACCCCTCCTCTCTTCACTAGATGGACGGTAACTTTAGTGTTTAACCCCTCCTCTCTTCACTAGATGGACGGTAACTTTAGTGTTTAACCCCTCCTCTCTTCATTAGATGGACGGTAACTTTAGTGTTTAACCCCTCCTCTCTTCACTAGATGGACGGTAACTTTAGTGTTTAACCCCTCCTCTCTTCTTTAGATGGACGGTAACTTTAGTGTTTAACCCCTCCTCTCTTCACTAGATGGACGGTAACTTTAGTGTTTAACCCCTCCTCTCTTCACTAGATGGACGGTAACTTTAGTGTTGAACCCCTCCTCTCTTCACTAGATGGACGGTAACTTTAGTGTTTAACCCCTCCTCTCTTCTTTAGATGGACGGTAACTTTAGTGTTTAACCCCTCCTCTCTTCACTAGATGGACGGTAACTTTAGTGTTTAACCCCTCCTCTCTTCACTAGATGGACGGTAACTTTAGTGTTTAACCCCTCCTCTCTTCACTAGATGGACGGTAACTTTAGTGTTTAACCCCTCCTCTCTTCACTAGATGGACGGTAACTTTAGTGTTTAACCCTCCTCTCTTCACTAGATGGACGGTAACTTTAGTGTTTAACCCCTCCTCTCTTCACTAGATGGACGGTAACTTTAGTGTTTAACCCCTCCTCTCTTCACTAGATGGACGGTAACTTTAGTGTTTAACCCCCCCCTCTCTTCACTAGATGGACGGTAACTTTAGTGTTTAACCCCTCCTCTCTTCACTAGATGGACGGTAACTTTAGTGTTTAACCCCTCCTCTCTTCACTAGATGGACGGTAACTTTAGTGTTTAACCCCTCCTCTCTTCACTAGATGGACGGTAACTTTAGTGTTTAACCCCTCCTCTCTTCACTAGATGGACGGTAACTTTAGTGTTTAACCCCTCCTCTCTTCACTAGATGGACTTTAGTGTTTAACCCCTCCTCTCTTCACTAGATGGACGGTAACTTTAGTGTTTAACCCCTCCTCTCTTCACTAGATGGACGGTAACTTTAGTGTTGAACCCCTCCTCTCTTCACTAGATGGACGGTAACTTTAGTGTTTAACCCCTCCTCTCTTCTTTAGATGGACGGTAACTTTAGTGTTTAACCCCTCCTCTCTTCACTAGATGGACGGTAACTTTAGTGTTTAACCCCTCCTCTCTTCACTAGATGGACGGTAACTTTAGTGTTTAACCCCTCCTCTCTTCACTAGATGGACGGTAACTTTAGTGTTTAACCCCTCCTCTCTTCACTAGATGGACGGTAACTTTAGTGTTTAACCCCTCCTCTCTTCACTAGATGGACGGTAACTTTAGTGTTTAACCCCTCCTCTCTTCACTAGATGGACGGTAACTTTAGTGTTTAACCCCCCCCCCTCTCTTCACTAGATGGACGGTAACTTTAGTGTTTAACCCCTCCTCTCTTCACTAGATGGACGGTAACTTTAGTGTTTGACCCCTCCTCTCTTCACTAGATGGACGGTAACTTTAGTGTTTAACCCCTCCTCTCTTCACTAGATGGACGGTAACTTTAGTGTTTAACCCCTCCTCTCTTCACTAGATGGACGGTAACTTTAGTGTTTAACCCCTCCTCTCTTCACTAGATGGACTTTAGTGTTTAACCCCTCCTCTCTTCACTAGATGGACGGTAACTTTAGTGTTTAACCCCTCCTCTCTTCACTAGATGGACAGTAACTTTAGTGTTTAACCCCTCCTCTCTTTACTAGATGGACGGTAACTTTAGTGTTAACCCCTCCTCTCTTCACTAGATGGACGGTAACTTTAGTGTTTAACCCCTCCTCTCTTCACTAGATGGACGGTAACTTTAGTGTTTAACCCCTCCTCTCTTCACTAGATGGACGGTAACTTTAGTGTTTAACCCCCCCCTCTCTTCACTAGATGGACGGTAACTTTAGTGTTTAACCCCTCCTCTCTTCACTAGATGGACGGTAACTTTAGTGTTTAACCCCTCCTCTCTTCACTAGATGGACGGTAACTTTAGTGTTTAACCCCTCCTCTCTTCTTTAGATGGACGGTAACTTTAGTGTTTAACCCCTCCTCTCTTCACTAGATGGACGGTAACTTTAGTGTTTAACCCCTCCTCTCTTCACTAGATGGACGGTAACTTTAGTGTTTAACCCCTCCTCTCTTCACTAGATGGACGGTAACTTTAGTGTTTAACCCCTCCTCTCTTCACTAGATGGACTTTAGTGTTTAACCCCTCCTCTCTTCACTAGATGGACGGTAACTTTAGTGTTTAACCCCTCCTCTCTTCACTAGATGGACAGTAACTTTAGTGTTTAACCCCTCCTCTCTTTACTAGATGGACGGTAACTTTAGTGTTAACCCCTCCTCTCTTCACTAGATGGACGGTAACTTTAGTGTTTAACCCCTCCTCTCTTCACTAGATGGACGGTAACTTTAGTGTTTAACCCCTCCTCTCTTCACTAGATGGACGGTAACTTTAGTGTTTAACCCCTCCTCTCTTCACTAGATGGACGGTAACTTTAGTGTTTAACCCCCCCCTCTCTTCACTAGATGGACGGTAACTTTAGTGTTTAACCCCTCCTCTCTTCACTAGATGGACGGTAACTTTAGTGTTTAACCCCTCCTCTCTTCACTAGATGGACGGTAACTTTAGTGTTTAACCCCTCCTCTCTTCATTAGATGGACGGTAACTTTAGTGTTTAACCCCTCCTCTCTTCACTAGATGGACGGTAACTTTAGTGTTTAACCCCTCCTCTCTTCTTTAGATGGACGGTAACTTTAGTGTTTAACCCCTCCTCTCTTCACTAGATGGACGGTAACTTTAGTGTTTAACCCCTCCTCTCTTCACTAGATGGACAGTAACTTTAGTGTTTAACCCCTCCTCTCTTCACTAGATGGACGGTAACTTTAGTGTTTAACCCCTCCTCTCTTCACTAGATGGACAGTAACTTTAGTGTTTAACCCCTCCTCTCTTCACTAGATGGACGGTAACTTTAGTGTTTAACCCCTCCTCTCTTCACTAGATGGACAGTAACTTTAGTGTTTAACCCCTCCTCTCTTCACTAGATGGACGGTAACTTTAGTGTTTAACCCCTCCTCTCTTCTTTAGATGGACGGTAACTTTAGTGTTTAACCCCTCCTCTCTTCACTAGATGGACGGTAACTTTAGTGTTTAACCCCTCCTCTCTTCACTAGATGGACGGTAACTTTAGTGTTTAACCCCTCCTCTCTTCACTAGATGGACGGTAACTTTAGTGTTTAACCCCTCCTCTCTTCACTAGATGGACGGTAACTTTAGTGTTTAACCCCTCCTCTCTTCACTAGATGGACGGTAACTTTAGTGTTTAACCCCTCCTCTCTTCACTAGATGGACGGTAACTTTAGTGTTTAACCCCTCCTCTCTTCACTAGATGGACGGTAACTTTAGTGTTTAACCCCCCCCTCTCTTCACTAGATGGACGGTAACTTTAGTGTTTAACCCCTCCTCTCTTCACTAGATGGACGGTAACTTTAGTGTTTAACCCCTCCTCTCTTCACTAGATGGACGGTAACTTTAGTGTTTGACCCCTCCTCTCTTCACTAGATGGACGGTAACTTTAGTGTTTAACCCCTCCTCTCTTCACTAGATGGACGGTAACTTTAGTGTTTAACCCCTCCTCTCTTCACTAGATGGACGGTAACTTTAGTGTTTAACCCCTCCTCTCTTCACTAGATGGACTTTAGTGTTTAACCCCTCCTCTCTTCACTAGATGGACGGTAACTTTAGTGTTTAACCCCTCCTCTCTTCACTAGATGGACAGTAACTTTAGTGTTTAACCCCTCCTCTCTTTACTAGATGGACGGTAACTTTAGTGTTAACCCCTCTCTCTTCACTAGATGGACGGTAACTTTAGTGTTTAACCCCTCCTCTCTTCACTAGATGGACGGTAACTTTAGTGTTTAACCCCTCCTCTCTTCACTAGATGGACGGTAACTTTAGTGTTTAACCCCCCCCTCTCTTCACTAGATGGACGGTAACTTTAGTGTTTAACCCCTCCTCTCTTCACTAGATGGACGGTAACTTTAGTGTTTAACCCCTCCTCTCTTCACTAGATGGACGGTAACTTTAGTGTTTAACCCCTCCTCTCTTCACTAGATGGACGGTAACTTTAGTGTTTAACCCCTCCTCTCTTCACTAGATGGACGGTAACTTTAGTGTTTAACCCCTCCTCTCTTCACTAGATGGACTTTAGTGTTTAACCCCTCCTCTCTTCACTAGATGGACGGTAACTTTAGTGTTTAACCCCTCCTCTCTTCACTAGATGGACAGTAACTTTAGTGTTTAACCCCTCCTCTCTTTACTAGATGGACGGTAACTTTAGTGTTAACCCCTCCTCTCTTCACTAGATGGACGGTAACTTTAGTGTTTAACCCCTCCTCTCTTCACTAGATGGACGGTAACTTTAGTGTTTAACCCCTCCTCTCTTCACTAGATGGACGGTAACTTTAGTGTTTAACCCCTCCTCTCTTCACTAGATGGACGGTAACTTTAGTGTTTAACCCCCCCCTCTCTTCACTAGATGGACGGTAACTTTAGTGTTTAACCCCTCCTCTCTTCACTAGATGGACGGTAACTTTAGTGTTTAACCCCTCCTCTCTTCACTAGATGGACTTTAGTGTTTAACCCCTCCTCTCTTCACTAGATGGAAGGTAACTTTAGTGTTTAACCCCTCCTCTCTTCACTAGATGGACGGTAACTTTAGTGTTTAACCCCTCCTCTCTTCACTAGATGGACGGTAACTTTAGTGTTTAACCCCTCCTCTCTTCACTAGATGGACTTTAGTGTTTAACCCCTCCTCTCTTCACTAGATGGACAGTAACTTTAGTGTTTAACCCCTCCTCTCTTTACTAGATGGACGGTAACTTTAGTGTTAACCCCTCCTCTCTTCACTAGATGGACGGTAACTTTAGTGTTTAACCCCTCCTCTCTTCTTTAGATGGACGGTAACTTTAGTGTTTAACCCCTCCTCTCTTCACTAGATGGACGGTAACTTTAGTGTTTAACCCCTCCTCTCTTCACTAGATGGACGGTAACTTTAGTGTTTAACCCCTCCTCTCTTCACTAGATGGACGGTAACTTTAGTGTTTAACCCCCCCCTCTCTTCACTAGATGGACGGTAACTTTAGTGTTTAACCCCTCCTCTCTTCACTAGATGGACGGTAACTTTAGTGTTTAACCCCTCCTCTCTTCACTAGATGGACTTTAGTGTTTAACCCCTCCTCTCTTCACTAGATGGAAGGTAACTTTAGTGTTTAACCCCTCCTCTCTTCACTAGATGGACAGTAACTTTAGTGTTTAACCCCTCCTCTCTTTACTAGATGGACGGTAACTTTAGTGTTAACCCCTCCTCTCTTCACTAGATGGACGGTAACTTTAGTGTTTAACCCCTCCTCTCTTCACTAGATGGACGGTAACTTTAGTGTTTAACCCCTCCTCTCTTCACTAGATGGACGGTAACTTTAGTGTTTAACCCCCCCCTCTCTTCACTAGATGGACGGTAACTTTAGTGTTTAACCCCTCCTCTCTTCACTAGATGGACGGTAACTTTAGTGTTTAACCCCTCCTCTCTTCACTAGATGGACGGTAACTTTAGTGTTTAACCCCTCCTCTCTTCACTAGATGGACGGTAACTTTAGTGTTTAACCCCTCCTCTCTTCACTAGATGGACGGTAACTTTAGTGTTTAACCCCTCCTCTCTTCACTAGATGGACTTTAGTGTTTAACCCCTCCTCTCTTCACTAGATGGACGGTAACTTTAGTGTTTAACCCCTCCTCTCTTCACTAGATGGACGGTAACTTTAGTGTTTAACCCCTCCTCTCTTTACTAGATGGACGGTAACTTTAGTGTTAACCCCTCCTCTCTTCACTAGATGGACGGTAACTTTAGTGTTTAACCCCTCCTCTCTTCACTAGATGGACGGTAACTTTAGTGTTTAACCCCTCCTCTCTTCACTAGATGGACGGTAACTTTAGTGTTTAACCCCTCCTCTCTTCACTAGATGGACGGTAACTTTAGTGTTTAACCCCCCCCTCTCTTCACTAGATGGACGGTAACTTTAGTGTTTAACCCCTCCTCTCTTCACTAGATGGACGGTAACTTTAGTGTTTAACCCCTCCTCTCTTCACTAGATGGACGGTAACTTTAGTGTTTGACCCCTCCTCTCTTCACTAGATGGACGGTAACTTTAGTGTTTAACCCCTCCTCTCTTCACTAGATGGACGGTAACTTTAGTGTTTAACCCCTCCTCTCTTCACTAGATGGACGGTAACTTTAGTGTTTAACCCCTCCTCTCTTCACTAGATGGACTTTAGTGTTTAACCCCTCCTCTCTTCACTAGATGGACGGTAACTTTAGTGTTTAACCCCTCCTCTCTTCACTAGATGGACAGTAACTTTAGTGTTTAACCCCTCCTCTCTTTACTAGATGGACGGTAACTTTAGTGTTAACCCCTCCTCTCTTCACTAGATGGACGGTAACTTTAGTGTTTAACCCCTCCTCTCTTCACTAGATGGACGGTAACTTTAGTGTTTAACCCCTCCTCTCTTCACTAGATGGACGGTAACTTTAGTGTTTAACCCCCCCCTCTCTTCACTAGATGGACGGTAACTTTAGTGTTTAACCCCTCCTCTCTTCACTAGATGGACGGTAACTTTAGTGTTTAACCCCTCCTCTCTTCACTAGATGGACGGTAACTTTAGTGTTTAACCCCTCCTCTCTTCACTAGATGGACGGTAACTTTAGTGTTTAACCCCTCCTCTCTTCACTAGATGGACGGTAACTTTAGTGTTTAACCCCTCCTCTCTTCACTAGATGGACTTTAGTGTTTAACCCCTCCTCTCTTCACTAGATGGACGGTAACTTTAGTGTTTAACCCCTCCTCTCTTCACTAGATGGACAGTAACTTTAGTGTTTAACCCCTCCTCTCTTTACTAGATGGACGGTAACTTTAGTGTTAACCCCTCCTCTCTTCACTAGATGGACGGTAACTTTAGTGTTTAACCCCTCCTCTCTTCACTAGATGGACGGTAACTTTAGTGTTTAACCCCTCCTCTCTTCACTAGATGGACGGTAACTTTAGTGTTTAACCCCTCCTCTCTTCACTAGATGGACGGTAACTTTAGTGTTTAACCCCTCCTCTCTTCACTAGATGGACAGTAACTTTAGTGTTTAACCCCTCCTCTCTTCACTAGATGGACGGTAACTTTAGTGTTTAACCCCTCCTCTCTTCACTAGATGGACGGTAACTTTAGTGTTTAACCCCTCCTCTCTTCACTAGATGGACGGTAACTTTAGTGTTTAACCCCTCTCTTCTTTAGATGGACGGTAACTTTAGTGTTTAACCCCTCCTCTCTTCACTAGATGGACGGTAACTTTAGTGTTTAACCCCTCCTCTCTTCACTAGATGGACGGTAACTTTAGTGTTTAACCCCTCCTCTCTTCACTAGATGGACGGTAACTTTAGTGTTTAACCCCTCCTCTCTTCTTTAGATGGACGGTAACTTTAGTGTTTAACCCCTCCTCTCTTCACTAGATGGACGGTAACTTTAGTGTTTAACCCCTCCTCTCTTCACTAGATGGACGGTAACTTTAGTGTTTAACCCCTCCTCTCTTCACTAGATGGACGGTAACTTTAGTGTTTAACCCCTCCTCTCTTCACTAGATGGACGGTAACTTTAGTGTTTAACCCCTCCTCTCTTCACTAGATGGACGGTAACTTTAGTGTTTAACCCCTCCTCTCTTCTTTAGATGGACGGTAACTTTAGTGTTTAACCCCTCCTCTCTTCACTAGATGGACGGTAACTTTAGTGTTTAACCCCTCCTCTCTTCACTAGATGGACGGTAACTTTAGTGTTTAACCCCTCCTCTCTTCATTAGATGGACGGTAACTTTAGTGTTTAACCCCTCCTCTCTTCACTAGATGGACGGTAACTTTAGTGTTTAACCCCTCCTCTCTTCTTTAGATGGACGGTAACTTTAGTGTTTAACCCCTCCTCTCTTCACTAGATGGACGGTAACTTTAGTGTTTAACCCCTCCTCTCTTCACTAGATGGACGGTAACTTTAGTGTTGAACCCCTCCTCTCTTCACTAGATGGACGGTAACTTTAGTGTTTAACCCCTCCTCTCTTCTTTAGATGGACGGTAACTTTAGTGTTTAACCCCTCCTCTCTTCACTAGATGGACGGTAACTTTAGTGTTTAACCCCTCCTCTCTTCACTAGATGGACGGTAACTTTAGTGTTTAACCCCTCCTCTCTTCACTAGATGGACGGTAACTTTAGTGTTTAACCCCTCCTCTCTTCACTAGATGGACGGTAACTTTAGTGTTTAACCCCTCCTCTCTTCACTAGATGGACGGTAACTTTAGTGTTTAACCCCTCCTCTCTTCACTAGATGGACGGTAACTTTAGTGTTTAACCCCTCCTCTCTTCACTAGATGGACGGTAACTTTAGTGTTTAACCCCCCCCTCTCTTCACTAGATGGACGGTAACTTTAGTGTTTAACCCCTCCTCTCTTCACTAGATGGACGGTAACTTTAGTGTTTAACCCCTCCTCTCTTCACTAGATGGACGGTAACTTTAGTGTTTGACCCCTCCTCTCTTCACTAGATGGACGGTAACTTTAGTGTTTAACCCCTCCTCTCTTCACTAGATGGACGGTAACTTTAGTGTTTAACCCCTCCTCTCTTCACTAGATGGACGGTAACTTTAGTGTTTAACCCCTCCTCTCTTCACTAGATGGACTTTAGTGTTTAACCCCTCCTCTCTTCACTAGATGGACGGTAACTTTAGTGTTTAACCCCTCCTCTCTTCACTAGATGGACAGTAACTTTAGTGTTTAACCCCTCCTCTCTTTACTAGATGGACGGTAACTTTAGTGTTAACCCCTCCTCTCTTCACTAGATGGACGGTAACTTTAGTGTTTAACCCCTCCTCTCTTCACTAGATGGACGGTAACTTTAGTGTTTAACCCCTCCTCTCTTCACTAGATGGACGGTAACTTTAGTGTTTAACCCCCCCCTCTCTTCACTAGATGGACGGTAACTTTAGTGTTTAACCCCTCCTCTCTTCACTAGATGGACGGTAACTTTAGTGTTTAACCCCTCCTCTCTTCACTAGATGGACGGTAACTTTAGTGTTTAACCCCTCCTCTCTTCACTAGATGGACGGTAACTTTAGTGTTTAACCCCTCCTCTCTTCACTAGATGGACAGTAACTTTAGTGTTTAACCCCTCCTCTCTTCACTAGATGGACAGTAACTTTAGTGTTTAACCCCTCCTCTCTTCACTAGATGGACTTTAGTGTTTAACCCCTCCTCTCTTCACTAGATGGACGGTAACTTTAGTGTTTAACCCCTCCTCTCTTCACTAGATGGACAGTAACTTTAGTGTTTAACCCCTCCTCTCTTTACCTCTTTAGTGTTAACCCCTCCTCTCTTCACTAGATGGACGGTAACTTTAGTGTTTAACCCCTCCTCTCTTCACTAGATGGACGGTAACTTTAGTGTTTAACCCCTCCTCTCTTCACTAGATGGACGGTAACTTTAGTGTTTAACCCCTCCTCTCTTCACTAGATGGACGGTAACTTTAGTGTTTAACCCCTCCTCTCTTCACTAGATGGACGGTAACTTTAGTGTTTAACCCCCCCCTCTCTTCACTAGATGGACGGTAACTTTAGTGTTTAACCCCTCCTCTCTTCACTAGATGGACGGTAACTTTAGTGTTTAACCCCTCCTCTCTTCACTAGATGGACGGTAACTTTAGTGTTTAACCCCTCCTCTCTTCACTAGATGGACGGTAACTTTAGTGTTTAACCCCCTCCTCTCTTCACTAGATGGACAGTAACTTTAGTGTTTAACCCCTCCTCTCTTCACTAGATGGACGGTAACTTTAGTGTTTAACCCTCCTCTCTTCACTAGATGGACGGTAACTTTAGTGTTTAACCCCTCCTCTCTTCACTAGATGGACGGTAACTTTAGTGTTTAACCCCTCCTCTCTTCACTAGATGGACGGTAACTTTAGTGTTTAACCCCTCCTCTCTTCACTAGATGGACGGTAACTTTAGTGTTTAACCCCTCCTCTCTTCACTAGATGGACGGTAACTTTAGTGTTTAACCCCTCCTCTCTTCACCCTCCTCTCTTCACTAGATGGACGGTAACTTTAGTGTTTAACCCCTCCTCTCTTCACTAGATGGACGGTAACTTTAGTGTTTAACCCCTCCTCTCTTCACTAGATGGACGGTAACTTTAGTGTTTAACCCCTCCTCTCTTCACTAGATGGACGGTAACTTTAGTGTTTAACCCCTCCTCTCCACTCCTCTCTTCACTAGATGGACGGTAACTTTAGTGTTTAACCCCTCCTCTCTTCACTAGATGGACGGTAACTTTAGTGTTTAACCTCTCCTCTCTTCACTAGATGGACGGTAACTTTAGTGTTTAACCCCTCCTCTCTTCACTAGATGGACGGTAACTTTAGTGTTTAACCCTCCTCTCTTTACTAGATGGACGGTAACTTTAGTGTTTAACCCCTCCTCTCTTTACTAGATGGACGGTAACTTTAGTGTTTAACCCCTCCTCCCCTTTAGTGTTTAACCCCTCTTCACTAGATGGACGGTAACTTTAGTGTTTAACCCCTCCTCTCTTCACTAGATGGACTTTAGGTTTAACTTCACTTAGTGTTTAACCCCTCCTCTCTTCACTAGATGGACGGTAACTTTAGTGTTTAACCCCTCCTCTCTTCACTAGATGGACTTTAGTGTTAACCCCTCCTCTCTTTAGTGTTTAACTTTAGTGTTTAACCCCTCCTCTCTTCACTAGATGGACGGTAACTTTAGTGTTTAACCCCTCCTCTCTTCACTAGATGGACGGTAACTTTAGTGTTTAACCCCTCCTCTCTTCACTAGATGGACGGTAATTTTAGTGTTTAACCCCTCTGTGTCCAAGGACCAAACTTTTGAATATTATTTTCGGTGCACCTCAAGTAGGCTGGAAACATGACATTTACAACAACGTTTTTTTTCTGATAACTAGTTCATTGCATCCTCCATGGAGCCCAGTTTCATAACATTACGTTATGTTATATAGTAATCCCTACAAAACAGGCCTTATTTTAGGTCATTCTTCTCCCTGACAGCTCTTATTAGTTCTATTGAGCTCCGTGGAATCAAGTCACCTTCTGAACGTTCTATTCCCAGCTCATTGTTCTGCGTCACAATGGCAGCTTCACTATTGTATCAATGACACCTGCCGGCATTAAGCTTGAACGCTGACGTCAGGTTACTTATTATCAACAGGGTTACAGTTACTTAGTGAGCGTGATCACTGTTCGCCTGGATACACGTTGTGGTGACCCACAGTGCTAAACCTTAAACCTTTTCTGGTCATGGTTTACCATATTTGTTTTCAGTAAAAAGGTATACCACCTAACTAAAACCTATGTCCCTGTCCTCTTTTTCAAGATAAGGCCAATTTAAACAGCCAGAAGACATTTTTTAATTAAGAAATAACACTTTTTTTGACTACTTGTTGTTTTTAAATGGCTGCTGGGTAATTTGATAAGCATCGAAATGTTCGTTCGTAGACATCCGATTGAGTGAAAGCTGTGCAGTTTCACAGAGTTAGAAAACAAATGGACAGGTGTAGCTCACTGATTTGTAGATCTGACGCAGTTGCTACCTCAGATTATGAGCCTAGCAGGTGTCGTGAATGAGTTATGTAGTACCCACAGAAGGCCACAGGGAGGAGCAAGAGAGCTATAAACCCATACTGTTTTTTACCTTAAAAACCCTGAACCTAACAATCAAATCAAATGTATTTATAAAGCCCTTTTACATCAGCAGATGTCACAAAGAGCTCTACAGAAACTCTATAATCAATGTTATCCTTAATCCCTAACCATACGTGTTACCCAGAGAAGGCCACAGCCCATACTGTTTTTTTTATAAAGCCCTTTTTACATCAGCATCTAACCCTACGTATGACCTATTTAGCATTAACCTTAACCCTAAGTATTTTAGAAACTGTTTTAGTAATAATATTATGTTAGTATACCATTATAGTACTAAATAGCATTGATTATTTTGTTAATCAAAACCTGTCTCAGCATTTTGCTGTTTTTGTTTTGTTATTTTATTATATTTATTATTGTAAGGCAGAACACTTGATCAACAAGCCACATCTGTTTTACTTTTCAAATGTGGTTTGAACTGCGTGATGTAACAGACTTTACGTCTGTCCCCTTGCGCGAACCAGGGACGCTCTGCACACATCAACAATTGACACCCATGAAGCATCGTTACCCATCGCTCCACAAAGCCACGGCCCTTGCAGAGCAAGGTACTACTACCACTACTTCAAGGTCTCCGAGCAAGTGACGTCACCGATTTAAATGCTATTAGCGAACACCACCCTAGTAACCTCTATGTGAAAGTCCAGCAATTGGCGTGGGAAAGGTGGGGCAGGTTTGAGATCTAAGGAATTAACCAAAAAAATATACTTTATTTCTCAGCTGCCCCACCAACGTCTGTACATGAATTAATAAACTTGAATTGCAACATTTCCAATAGATGGCAGCATATGACCCATGAAGCATCAGTTATAGTCTACAAGCAGCAATATGATGGACCATTTTAATTTTTTTTATTTTATTTCACCTTTATTTAACCAGGTAGGCTAGTTGAGAACAAGTTCTCATTTGCAACTGCAACCTGGCCAAGATAAAGCATAGCAGTGTGAACAGACAACACAGAGTTACACATGGAGTAAACAATTAACAAGTCAATAACACAGTAGAAAAAAAAAATGGGCAGTCTATATACAATGTGTGCAAAAGGCATGAGGAGGTAGGCGAATAATACAATTTTGCAGATTAACACTGGGGTGATAAATGATCAGATGGTCATGTACAGGTAGAGATATTGGTGTGCAAAAGAGCAGAAAAGTAAATAAATAAAAAAAAAAAACAGTATAAAAACAGTATGGGAATGAGGTAGGTGAAAATGGGTGGGCTATTTACCAATAGACTATGTACAGCTGCAGCGATAGGTTAGCTGCTCGGATAGCTGATGTTTGAAGTTGGTGAGGGAGATAAAAGTCTCCAACTTCAGCGATTTTTGCAGTTCGTTCCAGTCACAGGCAGCAGAGTACTGGAACGAAAGGCGGCCAAATGAGGTGTTGGCTTTAGGGATGATCAGTGAGATACACCTGCTGGAGCGTGTGCTACGGATGGGTGTTGCCATCGTGACCAGTGAACTGAGATAAGGCGGAGCTTTACCTAGCATGGACTTGTAGATGACCTGGAGCCAGTGGGTCTGGCGATGAATATGTAGCGAGGGCCAGCCGACTAGAGCATACAAGTCGCAGTGGTGGGTGGTATAAGGTGCTTTGGTGACAAAACGGATGGCACTATGATAGACTGCATCCAGTTTGCTGAGTAGAGTGTTGGAAGCCATTTTGTAGATGACATCGCCGAAATCGAGGATCGGTAGGATAGTCAGTTTTACTAGGGTAAGCTTGGCGGCGTGAGTGAAGGAGGCTTTGTTGCGGAATAGAAAGCCGACTCTTGATTTGATTTTCGATTGGAGATGTTTGATGTGAGTCTGGAAGGAGAGTTTGCAGTCTAGCCAGACACCTAGGTACTTATAGATGTCCACATATTCAAGGTCGGAACCATCCAGGGTGGTGATGCTAGTCGGGCATGCGGGTGCAGGCAGCGATCGGTTGAAAAGCATGCATTTGGTTTTACTCGCGTTTAAGAGCAGTTGGAGGCCACGGAAGGAGTGCTGTATGGCATTGAAGCTCGTTTGGAGGTTAGATAGCACAGTGTCCAATGACGGGCCGAAAGTATATAGAATGGTGTCGTCTGCGTAGAGGTGGATCAGGGAATCGCCCGCAGCAAGAGCAACATCATTGATATATACAGAGAAAAGAGTCGGCCCGAGAATTGAACCCTGTGGCACCCCCATAGAGACTGCCAGAGGACCGGACAGCATGCCCTCCGATTTGACACACTGAACTCTGTCTGCAAAGTAATTGGTGAACCAGGCAAGGCAGTCATCCGAGAAACCGAGGCTATTGAGTCTGCCGATAAGAATATGGTGATTGACAGAGTCGAAAGCCTTGGCGAGGTCGATGAAGACGGCTGCACAGTACTGTCTTTTATCGATGGCGGTTATGATATCGTTTAGTACCTTGAGCGTGGCTGAGGTGCACCCGTGACCGGCTCGGAAACCAGATTGCACAGCGGAGAAGGTACGGTGGGATTCGAGATGGTCAGTGACCTGTTTGTTGACTTGGCTTTTGAAGACCTTAGATAGGCAGGGCAGGATGGATATAGGTCTATAGCAGTTTGGGTCCAGGGTGTCTCCCCCTTTGAAGAGGGGGATGACTGCGGCAGCTTTCCAATCCTTGGGGATCTCAGACGATATGAAAGAGAGGTTGAACAGGCTAGTAATAGGGGTTGCGACAATGGCGGCAGATAGTTTCAGAAATAGAGGGTCCAGATTGTCAAGCCCAGCTGATTTGTACGGGTCTAGGTTTTGCAGCTCTTTCAGAACATCTGCTATCTGGATTTGGGTAAAGGAGAACCTGGAGAGGCTTGGGCGAGGAGCTGCGGGGGGGCGGAGCTGTTGGCCGAGGTTGGAGTAGCCAGGCGGAAGGCATGGCCAGCCGTTGAGAAGTGCTTATTGAAGCTTTCGATAATCGTGGATTTATCGGTGGAGACCGTGTTACCTAGCCTCAGTGCAGTGGGCAGCTGGGAGGAGGTGCTCTTGTTCTCCATGGACTTCACAGTGTCCCAGAACTTTTTGGAGTTGGAGCTACAGGATGCAAACTTCTGCCTGAAGAAGCTGGCCTTAGCTTTCCTGACTGACTGCGTGTATTGGTTCCTGACTTCCCTGAACAGTTGCATATCACGGGGCTATTCGATGCTATTGCAGTCCGCCACAGGATGTTTTTGTGCTGGTCGAGGGCAGTCAGGTCTGGAGTGAACCAAGGGCTGTATCTGTTCTTGGTTCTGCATTTTTTGAACGGAGCATGCTTATCTAAAATGGTGAGGAAGTTACTTTTAAAGAATGACCAGGCATCCTCAACTGACGGGATGAGGTCAATGTCCTTCCAGGATACCCGGGCCAGGTCGATTAGAAAGGCCTGCTCACAGAAGTGTTTTAGGGAGCGTTTGACAGTGATGAGGGGTGGTCGTTTGACTGCGGCTCCGTGGCGGATACAGGCAATGAGGCAGTGATCGCTGAGATCCTGGTTGAAGACAGCGGAGGTGTATTTGGAGGGCCAGTTGGTCAGGATGACGTCTATGAGGGTGCCCTTGTTTACAGAGTTAGGGTTGTACCTGGTGGGTTCCTTGATGATTTGAGTGAGATTGAGGGCATCTAGCTTACATTGTAGGACTGCCGGGGTGTTAAGCATATCCCAGTTTAGGTCACCTAACAGAACAAACTCTGAAGCTAGATGGGGGGCGATCAATTCACAAATGGTGTCCAGGGCACAGCTGGGAGCTGAGGGTGGCCGGTAGCAGGCGGCAAAAGTGAGAGACTTATTTCTGGAGAGGGTAATTTTCAAAATTAGTAGTTCGAACTGTTTGGGTATGGACCTGGAAAGTATGACATTACTTTGCAGGCTATCTCTGCAGTAGACTGCAACTCCGCCCCCTTTGGTAGTTCTATCTTGACGGAAAATGCTGTAGTTGGGTATGGAAATCTCTGAATTTTTTGTAATAAAAGCAATATGATGGACCATGAAGCATCAGTTATAGTCTACAAGCAGCAATATGATGGACCATGAAGCATCAGTTATAGTCTACAAGCAGCAATATGATGGACCATGAAGCATCAGTTATAGGCTACAAGCAGCAATATGATGGACCATGAAGCATCAGTTATAGTCTACAAGCAGCAATATGATGGACCATGAAGCATCAGTTATAGGCTACAAGCAGCAATATGATGGACCATGAAGCATCAGTTATAGGCTACAAGCAGCAATATGATGGACCATGAAGCATCAGTTATAGTCTACAAGCAGCAATATGATGGACCATGAAGCATCAGTTATAGGCTACAAGCAGCAATATGATGGACCATGAAGCATCAGTTATAGGCTACAAGCAGCAATATGATGGACCATGAAGCATCAGTTATAGTCTACAAGCAGCAATATGATGGACCATGAAGCATCAGTTATAGGCTACAAGCAGCAATATGATGGACCATGAAGCATCAGTTATAGTCTACAAGCAGCAATATGATGGACCATGAAGCATCAGTTATAGGCTACAAGCAGCAATATGATGGACCATGAAGCATCAGTTATAGGCTACAAGCAGCAATATGATGGACCATGAAGCATCAGTTATAGGCTACAAGCAGCAATATGATGGACCATGAAGCATCAGTTATAGGCTACAAGCAGCAATATGATGGACCATGGACAAGCAGCAATATGATGGACCATGAAGCATCAGTTATAGTCTACAAGCAGCAATATGATGGACCATGAAGCATCAGTTATAGGCTACAAGCAGCAATATGATGGACCATGAAGCATCAGTTATAGTCTACAAGCAGCAATATGATGGACCATGAAGCATCAGTTATAGGCTACAAGCAGCAATATGATGGACCATGAAGCATCAGTTATAGTCTACAAGCAGCAATATGATGGACCATGAAGCATCAGTTATAGGCTACAAGCAGCAATATGATGGACCATGAAGCATCAGTTATAGTCTACAAGCAGCATTGATGATTGACATAAAGCAGCATTAGGCAACCAACAGACTATATGTCCCATGATTTTCTAAAATGGTCTCTCATTACTTTAGGTAGCTATTTATCTCCTATTAGGGCTGTGTTGCTTTTGGGAGAGAAAAAAAAGTGACTATAGCAGGTATTGAATCCCAGGTAAATAATCACTAGTCAGAACCTCAACCTTAGTATACATGCATTATAAAAAATCACCTTAATATCTGATATTGCGAGTAAACAACCTCAGAATAGAAAAGACAAGATTGCGTCTTCCAGCCCGTCAATAAATGACATCACACAACCCTAGCAGTTAGCAAATAGCACATTTTCCACCGGGATTTGAACCAGCCACCTTTAGGCCACAGGTCCAACTCCTTAACCACTGGGTGAAAACCTGAGTTAATCTTGGGGAATAAACATGAGTTAATCTGCCAAAATGAAAACAAAATGCTTTAGAGACATACATGGTATCACTTGTTATACATCATTATTATACATAAATCATTGCCAAAAGCACAAGACATATTATTAATGGATTGATCCTATCAAACATCGAAACATTATTTTAACTACTCCAAAACAATTACATGTGGAACAGGAACCACTGACTCACTGCATTATTCTATAGTATTATCAAGACACCTGCTGTTAACTCTTAACTACTCAGGACAGCTGCTGTTTACTCTTAACTACTCAGGACAGCTGCTGTTAACTCTTAACTACTCAGGACACCTGCTGTTAACTCTTAA
>NW_027039611.1:5000-17500 GCF_034236695.1 Oncorhynchus nerka
ACCCCCAGGATACATGTTTATATTATTATATTACATGACCCCCCAGGATACATGTTTATATTATGATATATTATATTACATGACCCCCCCCCCCCCCAGGATACATGTTTATATTATGATATATTATATTACATGACCCCCCCAGGATACATGTTTTATTATTATATTATATGACATGACCCCCCAGGATACATGTTTATATTATGATATATTATATTACATGACTCCCCAGGATACATGTTTATATTATGATATATTATATTACATGACTCCCCCAGGATACATGTTTATATTATGATATATTATATTACATGACCCCCCAGGATACATGTTTATATTATGATATATTATATTACATGACCCCCAGGATACATGTTTATATTATGATATATTATATTACATGACCCCCCAGGATACATGTTTATATTATTATATTATATTACATGACCCCCCAGGATACATGTTTATATTATGATATATTATATTACATGACCCCCCAGGATACATGTTTATATTATGATGTTTATATTATATTACATGACCCCCCCAGGATACATGTTTATATTATATTACATGACCCCCCAGGATACATGTTTATATACATGTTTATGATATATTATATTACATGACCCCCAGGATACATGTTTATATTATGATATATTATATTACATTTCCCCAGGATACATGTTTATATTATGATATATTATATTACATGACTTCAGGATACATGTTTATATTATGATATATTATATTACATGACTTCCCCAGGATACATGTTTATATTATGATATATTATATTACATGACCCCCCAGGATACATGTTTATATTATGATATATTATATTACATGAACCCCCAGGATACATGTATTATTTATATTATGATATATTATATTACATGCTCCCCCCCAGGATACATGTTTATATTATCAGGGATATATTATATTACATGACCCCCCAGGATACATGTTTATATTATGATATATTATATTACATGACCCCCAGGATACATGTTTATATTTGATATATTATATTACATGACCCCCCCAGGATACATGTTTATATTATGATATATTATATTACATGACCCCCCCAGGATACATGTTTATATTATGATATATTATATTACATGACCCCCAATACATGTTTATATTATGATATATTATATTACATGACCCCCCCCAGGATACATGTTTATATTATGATATATTATATTACATGACCCCCCAGGATACATGTTTATATTATGATATATTATATTACATGACCCCCCAGGATACATGTTTATATTATGATATATTATATTACATGACCCCCCCAGGATACATGTTTATATTTATGATGTTTATATTATATTACATGACCCCCCAGGATACATGTTTATATTATGATATATTATATACATGACCCAGGATACATGTTTATATTATGATATATTATATTACATGACCCCAGGATACATGTTTATATTATGATATATTATATTACATGACCCCAGGATACATGTTTATATTATGATATATTATATTACATGACCCCCCCCAGGATACATGTTTATATTATGATATATTATATTACATGACCCCCCAGGATACATGTTTATATTATGATACATGACCCCCCAGGATACATATTTATATTATATTACATGACCCCAGGATACATGTTTATATTATGATATATTATATTACATGACCCCCCAGGATACATGTTTATATTATGATATATTATATTACATCCCCCAGGATACATGTTTATATTATGATATATTATATTACATGACCCCCCCCAGGATACATGTTTATATTATGATATATTATATTACATGACCCCCCAGGATACATGTTTATATTATGATATATTATATTACATGACCCCCCCAGGATACATGTTTATATTATGATATATTATATTACATGACCCCCCAGGATACATGTTTATATTATGATATATTATATTACATGACCCCCCCCAGGATACATGTTTATATTATGATATATTATATTACATGACCCCCCAGGATACATGTTTATATATGATATATTATATTACATGACCCCCTCCCCCCAGGATACATGTTTATATTATGATATATTATTACATGACCCCCCCAGGATACATGTTTATATTATGATATATTATATTACATGACCCCCCCAGGATACATGTTTATATTATGATATATTATATTACATGACCCCCCAGGATACATGTTTATATTATGATATATTATATTACACCCCCCCCCCAGGATACATGTTTATATTATGATATATTATATTACAACCCCCCCCCAGGATACATGTTTATATTATGATATATTATATTACATGACCCCCCCAGGATACATGTTTATATTATGATATATTATATTACATGACCCCAGGATACATGTTTATATTATGATATATTATATTACATGACCCCCCCAGGATACATGTTTATATTATGATATATTATATTACATGACCCCCAGGATACATGTTTATATTATGATATATTATATTACATGACCCCCCAGGATACATGTTTATATTATGATATATTATATTACATGACCCCCAGGATACATGTTTATATTATGATATATTATATTACATGACCCCCCAGGATACATGTTTATATTATGATATATTATATTACATGACCCCAGGATACATGTTTATATTATGATATATTATATTACATGACCCCCCAGGATACAGGATATGACCCCCCAGGATACATGTTTATATTATATATATTATATTACATGACCCCCAGGATACATGTTTATATTATGATATATTATATTACATGACCCCCCCAGGATACATGTTTATATTATATTACATGACCCCCCCAGGATACATGTTTATATTATGATATATTATATTACATGACCCCCCAGGATACATGTTTATATTATGATATATTATATTACATGACCCCCCCAGGATACATGTTTATATTATGATATATTATATTACATGACCCCCCAGGATACATGTTTATATTATGATATATTATATTACATGACCCCCCAGGATACATGTTTATATTATGATATATTATATTACATGACCCCCCAGGATACATGTTTATATTATGATATATTATATTACATGACCCCCCCAGGATACATGTTTATATTATGATATATTACATGACCCCCCAGGATACATGTTTTATATATATTATATTATGACCCCCCCAGGATACATGTTTATATTATATTACATGACCCCCAGGATACATGTTTATATTATGATATATTATATTACATGACCCCCCAGGATACATGTTTATATTATGATATATTATATTACATGACCCCCCCCAGGATACATGTTTATATTATGATATATTATATTACATGACCCCCCAGGATACATGTTTATATTATGATATATTGTATCTGTGTTGCTGCTCTATAATCAGGCCGGTTCCTCCATGAGCTGAGGAATATAGGGCCCTTTTAGATCACTTCCCTGCCCTCTTCTCTCCTTCCCTCCCTCACTCTGGGAGTAATTGGGGTTTTAATTTCCTCTACTAATCGGACATCTTCCACTCAGGGGTTTGAAGTGACCTGGAGACTGTGCTTAGAAAGATAGAGAGAGAGAGAGAGGTTTACAGAGAGAAGGGGATGAAGAGATATAGAGAGAGAGGTTTGGGATTGGTGCCAAGAGAGAGAGAAAGAGGGGAGAGAGAGAGAGAGAAAGAGGGGAGAGAGAACTGTTATTTTCAAGTAGCCATTTCATCTGTGTTAATTGATCATTCTGCGTATCTAATGTGGCGCCTACTGGCCTCTGAGCCAGGCTGTTCTGACAATGTTATAGTGCTTTATAGGCACTCAGAGAGGAAAGAGAGGGAGAGGGAGAGAGAGAGAGAGAGAGAGAGAGAGAGAGAGAAGGGGGGGGTTAGAGATTGAGGAAGAGAGAGGGAGAGAAAGAGGTAGCATGAGAGAGAAAGGGAGATAGAGAGAGAGACAGAGAGACAGAGAGACAGACAGACAGACAGAGAGAGATAGAGATAGAGAGACAGAGAGAGAGAGAGAGAGAGAGAGAGAGAGAGAGAGAGCTGGGTATAGAAACAGGTTAACATGTAGAACCAGTGCTGTGTTTCATCAGTCTAGCTCTGCTCTCTCCATGTCTGTTCTCTCTAACAGACCACATCGTACTGTGACAGATTATACTCCTCTGGGACGGCTGACAATGGAAGGAGGATGACCAACCATGATTATACATCAACTGATGGTTGATTGATAATGATGATTATGATTATGATTATGATAAAGATGCCAAGGACAAAAACAAAGAAATGCAATTTCATAAAAACAAATTCATGACAATGTTAAAGCCCTAAATCATCACTGTATGTCTCATGAATCACTGTGTGTGTTTATGTCATGAAAATAATTCCAAATGTATTTTTCATCTGAAGCCTCTGTTTGCCATTGAAATGCTCCATCTGATCATGTGGGTGTTGCTATATCACAGGAGTGATGGTTGCTGATAATGGGCCTCTGTACGCCTGTGTAGATATTCCATTACAAATCAGCCGTTTACAGCTACAATAGTCATTTACGACATTAACAATGTCTACACTGTGTTTCTGATCAATATAATGTTATTTTAATGGACAAAAAAAAAGTGCTTTTCTTTCAAAAACAAGGAAATTTCTAAGTGACCACAAACTTTTGAACGGTAGTGTACATTTTAATATATTTACATAGACATCTCTGATTGGCTGAAAAGATCGTCTAGACTCTCGAGCCGACACCGCTTACAACCTTCAAAGTGGGAGGATACATATGCAAATAAAAGATGACTGGTCATTGGTCAGAATAATCAGATTGTGATGTCATGCTTCGGGACAAAAACTGAACAGGTTGAAATTCCAGGAATTGTTTTCAAAAAGCTCTGACACTAAAACGGCAATGTCATCATGTTAACAATTTCAGAGTGTTTATTTGGACCTCATAGTCAGGAAATATCAAATATCATTTTGACTGCACTGCCCCTTTAACAAGTGTCCTCAATGACAAGAATGATGATCAATCCTGTAAGATCTCTCTCTCTCTCTCCCTCTCTCTCTGTCTCTCCCTCTCTCTCTCTTCCTCTATCTTCTCTTTCTCCCTCTGTCTCTCTCTCTCTCTCTCTCTCTCTCTCTCTCTCTGTCTCTCCCTCTCTCTCTCTTCCTCAATCTTCTCTTTCTCCCTTTGTCTCTCTCTCTCTCTCTCTCTCTCTCTCTCTTCCTCTATCTTCTCTTTCTCCCCTCTCTCTCTCCCTCTGTCTCTCTCTCTCTCTCTCTCTCCTCTCTCTCTCTCTCTCTTCCTCTCTCTCTCCCTCTGTCTCTCCCTCTCTCTGTCTCTCTCCTCTGTCTCTCTCTCTCTCTCCCTCTGTCTCTCTCTTCCTCTATCTTCTCTTTCTCTTCCTCTCTCTCTCTCTCCCTCTGTCTCTCTCTCTCTCCCTCTGTCTCTATCTCCCTCTGTCTCTCTCTCTCTTCCTCTCTCTTCTCTTTCTCCCACTCTCTCTGCAGGCTCTTCAGTGCTATATTAGAGCAGGCCACCAAAGTGGATGGAGGGACGCCCATAGGAGGGAAGGCAGCGGGCTTCGATGTGAAGGCACTACGGGCGTTCAGGGTGCTCAGGCCACTCAGACTGGTGTCTGGGGTGCCCAGTGAGTCTCACACACACACACACAACAACACACACACACACACAACGACACACACACACACAACGACACACACACACAACGACACACACACACACACACACACACACACACACACACACACACACACACACACACACACACACACACACACACACAGAACAACACACACACACACAGAACAACACACACACACACACAACGACACACACACAATGACACACACACACAATGACACACACACACAACGACACACACACACAACACACACACACACAACGACCACAAAGGGCGCAGGACATTAAAAATCTGACAAGAATCAGAGAAGGGGAGGGAGGGAGGGAGGGAGGGAGGGAGGGAGGGAGGGAGGGAGGGAGGGAGGGAGGAGGGGGCTTACAAGATGGCTTTACTGTCTGTGGTCACAGCTAGAGGATACACTGGGAGTCTATAGGGGGGGAGACCCACACACAGCTAGAGGATACACTGGGAGTCTATAGGGGAGACCACACACAGCTAGAGGATACATTGGGAGTCTATAGGGGAGGGGGACCCACACACAGCTAGAGGATACACTGGGAGTCTATAGGGGGAGACCCACACACAGCTAGAGGATACACTGGGAGTCTATAGGGAGGGAGACCCACACACAGCTAGAGGATACATTGGGAGTCTATAGGGGGAGGGGAGACCACACACAGCTAGAGGATACACTGGGAGTCTATAGGGAGGGGAGACCCACACACAGCTAGAGGATACACTGGGAGTCTATAGGGGGGGAGACCCACACACAGCTAGAGGATACATTGGGAGTCTATAGGGGAGGGGAGACCCACACACAGCTAGAGGATACATTGGGAGTCTATAGGGGGGGGAGACCCACACACAGCTAGAGGACACATTGGGAGTCTATAGGGGGGGGACCCCACACAGCTAGGGATACATTGGGAGTCTATAGGGGGAGGGGAGACCCACACACAGCTAGAGGATACACTGGGAGTCTATAGGGGAAGGGAGACCCACACCTAGAGGATACATTGGGAGTCTATGGGGGGAGGGGAGACCCACACACAGCTAGAGGATACACTGGGAGTCTATGGGGGGGGGACCACACACAGCTAGAGGATACACTGGGAGTCTATAGGGGAGGGAGACCCACACACAGCTAAAGGATACATTGGGAGTCTATAGGGGGAGCGGAGACCCACACACAGCTAGAGGATACATTGGGAGTCTATAGGTGGAGGGGAGACCCACACACAGCTAGAGGATACACTGGGAGTCTATAGGGGGAGGGGAGACCCACACACAGCTAGAGGATACATTGGGAGTCTATAGGGGAGGGGAGACCCACACACAGCTAGAGGATACATTGGGAGTCTATAGGGGGGAGGGGAGACCCACACACAGCTAGAGGATACACTGGGAGTCTATAGGGGAGGGGAGACCCACACACAGCTAGAGGATACATTGGGAGTCTATAGGGGAGGGGAGACCCACACACAGCTAGAGGATACATTGGGAGTCGATAGGGGGGAGGGGAGACCCACACACAGCTAGAGGATACATTGGGAGTCTATAGGGGGGAGGGGAGACCCACACACAGCTAGAGGACACATTGGGAGTCTATAGGGGGACCCACAGCTAGGTGATACATTGGGAGTCTATAGGGGGAGGGGAGACCCACACACAGCTAGAGGATACACTGGGAGTCTATAGGGGAAGGGAGACCCACACCTAGAGGATACATTGGGAGTCTATGGGGGAGGGAGACCCCACACAGCTAGAGGATACACTGGGGTCTATGGGGGAGACCCACACACAGCTAGAGGATACACTGGGAGTCTATAGGGGGAGGGGAGACCCACACACAGCTAGAGGATACATTGGGAGTCTATAGGGGGAGCGGAGACCCACACACAGCTAGAGGATACATTGGGAGTCTATAGGGGGAGGGGAGACCCACACACAGCTAGAGGATACACTGGGAGTCTATAGGGGGAGGGGAGACCCACACACAGCTAGAGGATACATTGGGAGTCTATAGGGGAGGGGAGACCCACACACAGCTAGCTAGCTCTGTCTCCCCTAGTTAACCTGTGTTATCGTGTCTCTCTAGGCCTTTCGGTAGTGTCTACATAGAGGATACATTGGGAGTCTATAGGGGAGGGGAGACCCACACACAGCTAGCTAGCTCTGTCTCCCCTAGTTAACCTGTGTTATCGTGTCTCTCTAGGCCTTTCGGTAGTGTCTACATAGAGGATACATTGGGAGTCTATAGGGGGAGGGGAGACCCACACCTAGAGGATACATTGGGAGTCTATAGGGGAGAGGAGACCCACACACAGCTAGAGGATACATTGGGAGTCTATAGGGGGAGGGGAGACCCACACACACCTAGAGGATACATTGGGAGTCTATAGGGGGAGGGGAGACCCACACACAGCTAGAGGATACACTGGGAGTCTATAGGGGGAGGGGAGACCCACACCTAGAGGATACATTGGGAGTCTATAGGGGAGGGGAGACCCACACACAGCTAGAGGATACACTGGGAGTCTATAGGGAGAGGGGAGACCCACACCTAGAGGATACATTGGGAGTCTATAGGGGAGGGGAGACCCACACACAGCTAGAGGATACACTGGGAGTCTATAGGGGGAGGGGAGACCCACACCTAGAGGATACATTGGGAGTCTATAGGGGAGGGGAGACCCACACACAGCTAGAGGATACACTGGGAGTCTATAGGGGAGGGGAGACCCACACACAGCTAGAGGATACACTGGGAGTCTATAGGGGGAGGGGAGACCCACACACAGCTAGCTAGCTCTGTCTCCCCTAGTTAACCTGTGTTATCGTGTCTCTCTAGGCCTTTCGGTAGTGTCTACATAGAGGATACATTGGGAGTCTATAGGGGGAGGGGAGACCCACACACAGCTAGAGGATACACTGGGAGTCTATAGGGGGAGGGGAGACCCACACACAGCTAGCTAGCTCTGTCTCCCCTAGTTAACCTGTGTTATCGTGTCTCTCTAGGCCTTTCGGTAGTGTCTACATAGAGGACCCACACACAGCTAGCTAGCTCTGTCTCCCCTAGTGTTATCGTGTCTCTCTAGGCCTTTCGGTAGTGTCTACATAGAGGATACATTGGGAGTCTATAGGGGGAGGGGAGACCCACACACAGCTAGAGGATACATTGGGAGTCTATAGGGGGAGCGGAGACCCACACACAGCTAGAGGATACATTGGGAGTCTATAGGGGAGGGAGACCCCACACAGCTAGAGGATACACTGGGAGTCTATAGGGAGGGAGACCCACACACAGCTAGAGGATACATTGGGAGTCTATAGGGGAGGGGAGACCCACACACAGCTAGCTAGCTCTGTCTCCCCTAGTTAACCTGTGTTATCGTGTCTCTCTAGGCCTTTCGGTAGTGTCTACATAGAGGATACATTGGGAGTCTATAGGGAGGGAGACCCACACACAGCTAGCTAGCTCTGTCTCCCCTAGTTAACCTGTGTTATCGTGTCTCTCTAGGCCTTTCGGTAGTGTCTACATAGAGGATACATTGGAGTCTATAGGGGAGGGAGACCCACACCTAGAGGATACATTGGGAGTCTATAGGGAGAGGAGACCCACACACAGCTAGAGGATACATTGGGAGTCTATAGGGGAGGGAGACCCACACACACCTAGAGGATACATTGGGAGTCTATAGGGGGAGGGGAGACCCACACACAGCTAGAGGATACACTGGGAGTCTATAGGGAGGAGACCCACACCTAGAGGATACATTGGGAGTCTATAGGGGAGGGGAGACCCACACACAGCTAGAGGATACACTGGGAGTCTATAGGGAGAAGGCCCACACCTAGAGGATACATTGGGAGTCTATAGGGGGGGGAGACCCACACACAGCTAGAGGATACACTGGGAGTCTATGGGGAGGGAGACCCACACCTAGAGGATCATTGGGAGTCTATAGGGAGGGGAGACCCACACACAGCTAGAGGATACACTGGGAGTCTATAGGGAGGGAGACCCACACACAGCTAGAGGATACACTGGGAGTCTATAGGGGAGGGAGACCCACACACAGCTAGAGCTCTGTCTCCCTAGTTAACCTGTGTTATCGTGTCTCTCCAGGCCTTTCGGTAGTGTCTACAGAGGATACATTGGGAGTCTATAGGGGAGGGAGACCCACACACAGCTAGAGGATACACTGGGAGTCTATAGGGGAATAAACACAGCTAGCTAACTCTGTCTCCCCCTAGTTAATTATCGTGTCTCTCTAGGCCTTTCGGTAGTGTCTACATGAGGACCCACACACAGCTAGCTAGCTCTGTCTCTAGTGTTACAGATGAACTCTAGGCCTTTGAATAGTGTCTGCTAGAGGATAAAGTCTATAGGGGGGAGAATAAACTAGCTAGCTCTGTCTCTAGTTAACCTGTGTTAACTGGCCTGTAGTGTCTACATAAACGGATCTGCTGCTTAATAAACGCTGGCGGATATCAGTCTGGTATGAGACTTAGCCCAGCCTTGTCCTAAACCCTGCCTGACCAATCAGCTTCCTCTGATGAACCAGGGGGTTGTGGTTTAGTTGATGAGGAACTCTGCTCGTTGACAATAAGACTCTGCGGAATAAACTCTGCTGTCTGTACAGGTGAACGACATGCTTGTACAGATGAACTCTGCTGAATAAACTCTGCTGAATAAACTCTGCTGGCCGTACAGATGAACTCTGCTGAATAAACTCTGCTGAATAAACTCTGCTGAATAAACTCTGCTGAATAAACTCTGCTGAATAAACTCTGCTGAATAAACTCTGCTGGCCGTCAGACCTGCTCCACTCTTTCACAAAGCAAATCATCAAAATGTACGAGAAGGTTGGATGAACTGCAGGCTGTCGGAGGTTTACTGTAACAAGACGGTCTCTGTATTGAATCTGATGCAGTAGCCTGATCTCTACGGTTTGGCATCAAACAAACAAACCTTAGTACCTCACGTTGACGTGTATATATCTAGGATGAAGATAACATCTTGTTTTTAACCTAGAAAATGCAGCGCAGTAGCTTCTGGTTTTTTGATTGGTCGAAGGTGGTCCAATCGCTTTCTCATGTGTTTTGTGCAACGCCCCTCGGCCAAAACTGCTTCGATGGGATCACTTCCAGACTGATGCTGCAGAGCTAATCAGCCTGCTAGTGACGAGACCCGTGCTTACCTACCTGTCTGCATATATAAGGGGTGTGTGTGTGTGTGTGTGTGTGTGTGTGTGTGTGTGTGTGTGTGTGTGTGTGTGTGTGTGTGTGTGTGTGTGTGTGTGTGTGTGTGTGTGTGTGTGTTAACGTGTGGTTGTTGTGGAGTCTCGATGTGAAACACTGTCTCCTCTCCATCTCCAGGCCTTCAGGTTGTGCTGAACTCCATCATCAAGGCCATGGTTCCTCTCCTCCACATCGCCCTGCTGGTCCTGTTCGTCATCATCATCTACGCCATCATCGGCCTGGAGCTGTTCATGGGCAAGATGCACCGCACCTGCTTCTATAGCAGAGAGGGACATCCCTTCTACAGAGGTAGGAACACACACACACACACACACACACACACACACACACACACACACACACACACACACACACCTGCTTCTATAACAGAGAGGGACATCCCTTCTACAGAGGTAGGAACACACACACACAAACACACAGACACACACACACACACACACACACACACACACACAGACACACACACACACACACACCTGCTTCTACAACAGAGAGGGACATCCATTCTACAGAGGTAGGTACACACACACACACATGTGGTTAAATCTGTGTGTCCTCCCTCCAGGTCCCATAGTGGAGGAGAAGCCGGCCCCCTGCGCTCCTAACGGGGCTCACGGCCGCCACTGCTCCCAGAACGCCACGCAATGCATGATGGGCTGGGAGGGGCCTAACGATGGCATCACTAACTTCGACAACTTTGCGTTTGCCATGTTGACGGTGTTCCAGTGTATCACCATGGAGGGCTGGACAGACGTCCTCTACTGGGTGAGTCTACACCAAGGATGGAGATCAGGGCTTCACGGATCAGTCTCTGGTGACCCCGGTCCATTCCACACATTCATGGGCTGCACCTCCCGTCACGAGGTCACGTCATGGGCTGCACCTCCCCATCACGAGGTCACCTCATGGGCTGCACCTCCCTGTCACGAGGTCACCTCATGGGCTGCACCTCCCACCTCATGGGCTGCACCTCCCTGTCACGAGGTCACCTCATGGGCTGCACCTCCCACCTCATGGGCTGCACCTCCCCGTCACGAGGTCACGTCATTGGCTGCACCTCCCCACCTCATGGGCTGCACCTCCCTGTCACGAGGTCACCTCATGGGCTGCACCTCCCCACCTCATGGGCTGCACCTCCCCACATCATGGGCTGCACCTCCCTGTCACGAGGTCACCTCATGGGCTGCACCTCCCCACCTCATGGGCTGCACCTCCCCATCACGAGGTCACCTCATGGGCTGCACCTCCCCATCACGAGGTCACGTCATGGGTTGCACCTCCCCATCACGAGGTCACCTCATGGGCTGCACCTCCCCACCTCATGGGCTGCACCTCCCCATCACGAGGTCACCTCATGGGCTGCACCTCCCCATCACGAGGTCACCTCATGGGCTGCACCTCCCCATCACGAGGTCACGTCATGGGTTGCACCTCCCCATCACGAGGTCACCTCATGGGCTGCACCTCATGGGCTGCACCCCACCGAGGTCATGGGCTGCACCTCCCCATCACGAGGTCACCTCATGGGCTGCACCTCCCCATCACGAGGTCACCTCATGGGC
>NW_027039611.1:22500-45000 GCF_034236695.1 Oncorhynchus nerka
TCTACTGCCATACCATATCACCATATTATGTCTCTACCACCATATCACATTATGTCCCTACTACCATATCACATTATGTCTCTACTACCATATCACATTATGTCTCTACTACCAAATCACATTATGTCTCTACCACCATATCACATTATGTCTCTACCACCATATCACATTATGTCTCTACTACCATATCACATTATGTCTCTACTACCATATCACATTATGTCTCTACCACCATATCACATTATGTCTCTACCACCATCCATATCACATTATGTCTCTACTACCATATCACATTATATCTCTACCACCATATCACATTATGTCTCTACCACCATATCACATTATGTCTCTACTACCATATCACATTATGTCTCTACTACCATGCCGCAGCCACACACACACACGCGCGCACACGCACGCACGCACGCACACACACTCAAAAATCGAGCCATAACCTGTACTCTTAACCCTAACCTTAACCCTAAATCTAATTCTAACCCTAATTCTGATTCTACCCTTAACCCTAAACCCCCTAGAAATAGCATTTGGTCCCCACAAATATAGTTAAACACACACACACACACACACACACACACACACACACACACACTGCTCTACTTAACTCTACAACGACCAGAGAGGGCTTTGTTCAAGGGTGTTTGTGATCAAGAGGCATTTGTTCACAGCTGAGATACTGTTCAGTAGTATTCTAGAGTTCTGATGATCTCTCATTGGCTCCAACGTTCTGGTTCTGTATCCTGTCACGGGTACTTGTTGGAATTCTAGAGTGGGAGCTTGACATTGTAAATGAATTAATTAGCTCCATTGTTTGGGGTTTTGTATCTGAAGTAGCTTTACCCTTCACACGTACAAATACACACATATGAGTGCTGGCACGTACACACACAAATACACACATATGAGTGCTGTACGTACACACACAAATACACATACGAGTGCTGGCACGTACACACACAAATACACACATATGAGTGCTGGCACGTACACACACAAAATACACACATATGAGTGCTGGCACGTACACACACAAATACACACATATGAGTGCTGGCACGTACACACACAAATACACAAATATGAGTGCTGCACGTACACACACAAATACACAAATATGAGTGCTGCACGCACGTACACACACAAATGCACACACTTCTCCAACCTTGCTTTTTGTTTTCTGCTATTGTGTTATTGTGCAATTTCTTAGCTTTGTTTATTTCCTTCATTCTTTTTTAACTCCCCTATTCTTGTCTTCCAATCACTGTCCTCTCTCTTCTAAACCCCTCCTCCTCCCCTTCTTGTCTTCCAATCCCTGTCCTCTCTCTCAAACTCCTCCTCCTCTTCCTTCTCTCTGTTCTCTAGATGCAAGATGCTATGGGCTACTAAGAACTTCCCTGGGCCTATTTTGTCAGTCTCGTCATCTTTGGATCCTTTTCGTTCTAAATCTGGTTCTGGGGTGTTGAGCGGGTAAGAGCTGTGTGTGTGTGTGTGTGTGTGTGTGTGTGTGTGTGTGTGTGTGTGTGTGTGTGTGTGTGTGTGTGTGTGTGTGTGTGTGTGGTGTGTGTGTGTGTGTGTATGTTTGCCCCTCCTGTGACCGCAGACCAGCAACAAGACTCTGGGACAGAGAAAGAAAGGATGAAATGAGACTATACGAAGGAGGAGAGGGAGGAGACACTCAGGAAAGGAGGGAGAGGGAGGAGACACTCAGAAAGGAGGGGAGGAGGGAGGAGACACTCAGAAAGGAGGGGAGAGGGAGGAGACACTCAGAAAGGAGGGGAGAGGGAGACACTCAGAACAGAGGGGAGAGGAGGAGACACTCAGAAAGGAGGGGAGAGGGAGGAGACACTCAGAAAGGAGGAGAGGGAGACACTCAGAACAGAGGGGAGAGGGAGGAGACACTCAGGAACAGAGGGAGAGGGAGGAGACACTCAGAACGGAGGGGAGAGGAGGAGACACTCAGAAAGGAGGGGAGAGGAGGAGACACTCAGAAAGGAGGGAGAGGGGAGGAGACACTCAGAAAGGAGGGGAGAGGGAGGAGACACTCAGAAGGAGGGAGAGGAGGAGAATCAGAAAGGAGGGGAGAGGGAGACACTCAGAACAGAGGGGGAGAGGGAGGAGACACTCAGACAGAGGAGGGGGAGAGGGAGGGAGACACTCAGAACAGAGGGGAGAGGAGGAGACACTCAGAACGGAGGGGAGAGGAGGAGACACTCAGAAAGGAGGGGAGAGGGAGACACTCAGAACAGAGGGGAGAGGGAGAGACACTCAGAAAGGAGGGAGAGGGAGGAGACACTCCAGAAGAAAGGAGGGGGGAGAGAGGGGAGACACTCAGAACAGAGGAGAGGAGAGACACTCAGAACGGAGGAGGGAGGAGACACTCAGAGCGGGAGGGAGAGGGACACTCAGAAAGGAGGGGAGAGGAGGAGACACTCCAGAAAGGAGGAGAGGAGACACTCAGAACAGAGGGGAGAGGGAGGAGACCTCAGAACAGAGAGAGGGGAGAGGAGGAGACACTCAGAGGAGGGGGAGAGGAGGAGACATAGAAGGAGGGGAGAGGAGGGAGACACTCAGAAAGGAGGAGAGGGAGGAGACACTCCAGAAAGGAGGGGAGAGGGAGGAGACACTCAGAACGGAGGGGCTCCGAAATCTGGAAAAACTAATCTGCCGTTCAAACGAAGCCAGCATCTACTTCATTAATATAGACATTCCAAACCCTACGAAAACTCCATCCAAAAATTAATTCAGTCATTTCAGTGAAAGGCTCCACAAGGCTTCAGTCATTTCAGTGAAAGGCTCCACAAGGCTTCAATCACCTGTGACAGGTCGACAGAGGGTCTGACATGTTACCTTAGGCTCTAGTCACAGTGGAAAGGTAGGTTTATATGCATCTTTAGAGAAGCCAATAGATATAGCCTCAAGGGACAGGTTCAGGAGCGGGTCAATGCAAGGGATTATGGGTAGGGAGAGGAGGAGGAGGTGAAGAAAGGAGGAGGAGGAGAGGAGTTTTCTGGGAATGTAATGCCCAGTATCAGGTAGAAACCGTGTGTGTGTGTGTGTGTGTGTGTGTGTGTGTGTGTGTGTGTGTGTGTGTGTGTGTGTGTGTGTGTGTGTGTGTGTGTGTGTGTGTGGATAGGTTGACGTGTGCGTTGACGTGTGTCGTACCGGCCGTATGGTAATCCCAACCACCTGTCTGTCCGCTTTATGGTAATATGTCCTGAGTGGTTGCCGGGGGTGACGTGATGTCACAACCTCTCAACGCATGCTGGTGTTCCCACAGGAGAGTCACACAGTGTTCACAGAGAGAGAGAGAGCTGGACATTTTCTCTCCATCCTCTGCTGTCTCTCTTTCTCTCTCTCTTTCTCTCTCTCTCTCTTTCTCTCTTTCTCTCTCTCTCTCTCTCTCTCTCTCTCTCTCTCTCTCTCTCTCTCTCTCTCTCTCTCTCTCTCTCTCTCTCTCTCTCTCTCTCTCTCTCTCTCTCTCTCTCTCTCTCTCTCTCTCTCTCTCTCTCTCTCTCTCTCTCTCTCTCTCTCTCTCTCTCTCTCTCTCTCTCTCTCTGTCCTCTCTCCCCTCTCCCTCCCTATATCTCCTCTCCTTTCTCTCTCTCTCTTCCCCCCTCTCTCTCTCTCTCTCCTCTCTGTCCTCTTTCCCCTCTCCCTCCCTATATCTCCTCTCCCTATATCTCCTCTTCCATCTCTCTCCTTTCTCCTCCTTCTCTCTCTCTCCTCTCTTTCCTCTTTCCCCTCTCCCTCCCTATATCTCCTCTCCCTATATCTCCTCTTCTCTCTCTCTCCTTTCTCCTCCTTCTCTCTCTCTCCTCTCTTTCCCTCTTTCCCCTCTCCCTCCCTATATCTCCTCTCCCTATATCTCCTCTTCTCTCTCTCTCCTTTCTGTTCTCTCTTTGCCCTCTCCCTTCTCTCTCCTCTTCTCTCTCCTTTCTCCTTCTCTCTCTCCTCCTCCCCCCATTCATCACTACATTGGGAGAAGTCAGTACTGTAGATAAACCTTTCCTCTCCTCCTCTGTGTGGTTCAACCCAGGCATCCCCCCCTGGGGCGCTCCTACTCACTTAAAAACCTTTTCTCTCCCATTTAAAACCCACTGGCTTTGTTTCTGCAGTATAAAACTCACTCCTGCAGGTGGTCCCCGTTTTCTGGTTTTACCCAACGCTGAGTCATGTTGCCAAGTATAAGACGTACACACACACACACACACACACACACACACACACACACACACACACACACACACACACACACACACACAGTCGAGAAACGCAGTGATAAATTATTTAGACTCAGGTTGATTTAGAGGTACACTCTTAGAAATAAAGGTACTATCTAAAACCTAAAGGGTGATTCGTCTGTCCCCATAGGAGAACCATTTGAAAAAAACATTTGGGTTCAATGTAGAGCCCTTCTACAGAGGGTTCTATATGGAACCCAAAAGGGTTCTGACTGAAACCAAAAAGGGTTCTTTCTGAAACCAAAAGGGTTCTGACTGAAACCAAAAAGGGTTCTACCTGGAACCCAAAAGGGTTCTGCCTGGAACCAAAAAGGGTTTTACCTGGAACCAAAAAGGGTTCTGCCTGGAACCAAAAAGGGTTCTGACTGAAAGCCAAAAAGGGTTCTACACCAGGGCCCAAGGGCTTCTGGAACCAAAAAGGGTTCTGCCTGAACAAAGGGTTCTTTCTGGAACCAAAAATGATTTACTGGAACCAAAAAAGGGTTCTGACCAAAAGCCCAAAGTTCTACCTGGAGCCCAAGGGCTTCTACCTGGAACCAAAAAGGGTTCCTTTGCCTGGAACCAAAAGGTTCTCTGGGCAAAGAGGGTTTTACCTGGAACCAAAAAGAGGTTCTGACTGAAACCAAAAAGGGTTCTACCTGGAGCCCAAAGGGTTCTTTCTGGAACCAAGGGTTCTACATGGAACCCAAAGGTTCTGACTGAAGTTAAAAGGGTTCTTTCTGGAACCAAAGGGGTTTTACCTGGAACCAAAAGGAGTTCTGCCTGGAATTGAGGTTCTTTCTGGAACTAAAAGGGTTTTGCCTGGAACCAAAAAGGGTTCTGCCTGGAACCAAAAAGGGTTCTCTGACCTACAGTATAGGGACAGCTGAAGAACAATTTTGGAACCCTTTTTCTAAGAGTGTAGAAACAATACAAGTTTCATTTTTTTAAATCTGAGGAGCGTTGGAATTGGAATCTTCCTGGTAACTAAGCGGTAACTAAGGTTATTATGGGCTGGTCTGTGAGGTATAACACATGGGGACTAACTTGGTTCGTCTGTGTAACATCATTTTGTGTTAGCCCACTGAGCTTAAGCCCAGTGGTGGAAAGTATGCAATTGTCTATTTCTGAGTAAAAGTAAAGATACTTAATAGAAAATGACTCAAGTAACAGAAAGTCACCCAGTAAAATACTACTTTGAGTAAAAAGTCTAAAAGTATTTGGGTTTTAAATACTTAAGTATCAAAACCAAGTGTAATTGCTAAAATATACTGAAGTATCAAAAGTAAAAGTCTAAAGTATTTAAAATGACTCATATTAATGAAACCATACAGCACCATCTTCTTGTTTTTTTAATGTACAGATAGCCAGCGACATCCAACACTCAGACATCATTTACAACAAAGCTTTTGTGTTTAGTGAATCCGCCAGATCAGAGGCAGTAGGGATGACCAGGGATGTTCTCTTTTAGTGAGTCCTCCAGATCAGAGGTAGTAGGGATGTTCTCTGATGAGTCACTCCAGATCAGGATAGGGTGACTTGGGGATGTTCTCTGTTTAGTGAGTCCTCCAGATCAGAGGTAGGGATGACCAGGGATGTTCTCTGTTTAGTGAGTCCTCCAGATCAGAAGGATGTTCTCTGTTTAGTGAGTCCTCCAGATCAGAGGCAGTAGGGATGACAGGGATGTTCTCTGATCTCCAGATCAGAGGCAGTAGGGATGACCAATCCTCCAGATCAGAGGCAGTAGGGATGACCAGGGATGTTCTCTGTTTAGTGAGTCCTAGGGATGACCAGGGATGCTTCTCTGTTTAGTGAGTCCCAGATCAGAGGCAGTAGGGATGACCAGGGATGTTCTCTGTTTAGTGAGTCCTCCAGATCAGAGGCAGTAGGGATGACCAGGATGTCTCTTTTTAGTGAGTCACTCCAGATCAGAGGCAGTAGGGATCTCATTCTCTGTTTAGTGAGTCCGCCAGATCAGAGGCAGTAAGGATGACCAGGGATGTTCTCTGTTTAGTGAGTCCTCCAGATCAGAGAAGTAGGGATGACCAGGGGGATGTCCTTCAGAGGCAGTAGGGATCTGCCTGTTTAGTGAATCCGCCTCCATCAGATCAGAGGCAGTAGGGATGACCAGGGATGTTCTCTGTTTAGTGAATCCAGATCAGAGGCAGTAAAGGGATGACCAGGGATGTTCTCTGTTTGGTAGATCCGCCAGATCAAGCAATAGGGATGACCAGGGGAGTAGGTCACTCCAGATCAGAGGCAGTAGGGATGACCAGGGATGTTCTCTGTTTAGTGAGTCCTCCAGATCAGAGGCAGTAGGGATGACCAGGGATGTTCTCTTTTTAGTGAGTCCTCCAGATCAGATCAGTTTAGTGGTAGTAGGGATGACCAGGGATGTTCTCTGTTTAGTGAGTCCTCCAGGATCATGTTCTCTGAGGCAGATAGGGATGACCAGGGATGTTTCTCTGTTAGGGATGACCAGGGAGTGAATCCTCCAGATCAGAGGCAGTAGGATGACCAGGGATGTTCTCTGTTTAGTGAGTCAGATCAGAGGCAGTAGGGATGACCAGGGATGTTCTCTGTTTAGTGAATTTAGGGATGACCAGGGAGTTCCTCCAGATCAGAGGCAATAGGGATGACCAGGGATGTTCTCTGTTTAGTGAGTCCTCCAGATCAGAGGCAGTAGGGATGACCGGGGATGTTCTCTGTTTAGTGAGTCCTCCAGATCAGAGGCAGTAGGGATGACCAGGGATGTTCTCTGTTTAGTGAGATGACCAGGGATGTTCTCTCACTCCAGATCAGAGGCAGTAGGGATGACCAGGGATGTTCTCTGTTTAGTGAATCCTCCAGATCAGAGGCAGTAGGGATGACCAGGGATGTTCTCTGTTTAGTGAGTCCTCCAGTATAGGGATGAGCAGGGATGTTCTCAGTGAGTCCTCCAGATAGTAGGGATGACCAGGGATGTTCTCTGTTTAGTGAGTCCAGATCAGAGGCAGTAGGGGATGACCAGGGATGTTCTCTGTTTAGTGAATCCGCCAGATCAGAGGCAGTAGGGATGACCAGGGGATGTTCTCTGAATCCGCCAGATCAGAGGCAGTAGGGATGACCAGGGATGTTCTCTGTTTATGAATCCGCCAGATCAGAGGCAGTAGGATGACCAGGGATGTTCTCTGATGACATAGATCAGGGCAGTAGGGATGACCAGGGATGTTCTCTGTTTAGTGAATCCGCCAGATCAGAGGCAGTAGGGATGACCAGGGATGTTCTCTGTTTAGTGAATCCTCCAGATCAGAGGCAGTAGGGATGACCAGGGATGTTCTCTGTTTAGTGAGTCCTCCAGATCAGAGGCAGTAGGGATGACCAGGGATGTTCTCTGTTTAGTGAATCCTCCAGATCAGAGGCAGTAGGGATGACCAGGGATGTTCTCTGTTTAGTGAGTCCTCCAGATCAGAGGCAGTAGAGATGACCAGGGATGTTCTCTTGATAAGTGTGTGAATTGGACTATTTTCCTGTCCCTCTAAGCATTCAAAATGTAATGAGCACTTTTGGGTGTCAGGGAAAATGTTTGGAGTAAAAAGTACAGTATTTTCTTGAGGAATGTAGTGAAGTAAAAGTTGTAAAAAATATAAAAAGCAAAGTACCGATACCAACAAAAACTACTTAAGAAGTACTTTAAAGTACACTGCTCAAAAAAATAACTTAAGTAGTACTTTAAAGTACACTGCTCAAAAAAATACAGGGAACACTAAAATAACACATCCTAGATCTGAATGAATTCAATATTCTTATTAAATAATATTTCTTTACATAGTTGAATGTGCTGACAACAAAATCACACAAATTATCAATGGAAATCAAATGTATCAACCCATGGAGGTTTGGGTTTGGAGTCACACTCAAAATTAAAGTGGAAAACCACACTACAGGCTGATCCAACTTTGATGTAATGTCCTTAAAACAAGTCAAAATGAGGCTCAGTAGTGTGTGTGGCCTCCACGTGCCTGTATGACCTCCCTACAACGCCTGGGCATGCTCCTGATGAGGTGGCGGATGGTCTCCTGAGGGATCTCCTCCCAGACCTGGACTAAAGCGTCCGCCAACTCCTGGACAGTCTGTGGTGCAACGTGGCATTGGTGAATGGAGCGAGACATGATGTCCCAGATGTGCTCAATTGGATTCAGGTCTGGGGAACGGGCGGGCCAGTCCATAGCATCAATGCCTTCCTCTTGCAGGAACTGCTGACACACTCCAGCCACATGAGGTCTAGCATTGTCTTGCATTAGAGGAACCCAGGGCCAACCGCACCAGCATATGGTCTCACAAGGGGTCTGAGGATCTCATCTCGGTACCTAATGGCAGTCAGGCTACCTCTAGCGAGCACATGGAGGGCTGTGCGTGCCCTCAAAGAAATGCCACCCCACACCATGACTGACCTACCGCCAAACCAGTCATGCTGGAGGATGTTGCAGGCAGCAGAATGTTCTCCACAGCGTCTCCAGACTCTGTCACGTCTGTCACGTGCTCAGTGTGAACCTGCTTTCATCTGTGAAGAACACAGGCGCCAGTGGCGAATTTGCCAATCTTGGTGTTCTCTGGCAAATGCCTAACGCCCTGCACGGTGTTGGCCTGTAAGCACAACCCCCACATGTGGACATCGGGCCCTCATACCACCCTCATGGAGTCTGTTTCTGGACCGTTTGAGCAGGCACATGCACATTTGTGGCCTGCTGAGTGTCATTTTGCAGGGCTCTGTAGTGCCTCCTGCTCCACCTTGCACAAAGGCGGAGGTAGCGGTCCTGCTGCTGGGTTGTTGCCCTCCTACGGCCTCCTCCACGTCTCCTGATGTACTGGCCTGTCTCCTGGTAGCGCCTCCATGCTCTGGACACTACGCTGACAGACACAGCAAACCCTTCTTGCCACAGCTCGCATTGATGTGCCATCCTGGATGAGCTGCACTACCTGAGCCACTTATGTGGGTTGTAGACTCCGTCTCATGCTACCACTAGAGTGAAAGCACCGCCAGCATTCAAAAGTGACCAAAACATCAGCCAGGAAGCATAGGAACTGAGAAGTGGTCTGTGGTCCCCACCTGCAGAACCACTCCTTTATTGGGGGTGTCTTGCTAATTGCCTATACGTTCCACCTGTTGTCTATTCCATTTGCACAACAGCATGTGAAATGTATTGTCATTCAGTGTTGCTTCCTAAGTGGACAGTTTGATTTGTGAAGTGTTATTGACTTGGAGTTACATTGTGTTGTTTAAGTGTTCCCTGTATTTTTACTTAAGTACTTTACATCTCTGCTTTTAGCCTAGGTAGCCAATCAGGTCTCGAGGTCTCAGACAAGGGTTACTCCATTACACACACACACACACATCGCGGGCAGGTCCAGTGGAGTCTTGTTGCTCTTGTGTGTGTTGGAGGGACATTAACTCTTGTTGCTACGTGTTGAAGGGACATTAACTCTTGTTGCTATGTGTTGAAGGGACATTAACTCTTGTTGCTACGTGTTGAAGGGACATTAACTCTTGTTGCTACGTGTTGAAGGGACATTAACTCTTGTTGCTGTGTGTTGGAGGGACATTAACTCTTGTTGCTATGTGTTGAAGGGACATTAACTCTTGTTGCTATGTGTTGAAGGGACATTAACTCTTGTTGCTATGTGTTGGAGGGACATTAACTATTGTTGCTATGTGTTGGAGGGACATTAACTATTGTTGCTATGTGTTGGAGGGACATTAACTATTGTTGCTATGTGTTGAAGGGACATTAACTCTGCCCTGCCTCCTCTCTCCTATCTCTTCCCAGGTCAACGACGCCGTAGGGAGTGGCTGGCCCTGGCTCTATTTTGTCACGCTAATCATCATAGGGTCATTTTTTGTGCTTAACTTGGTGTTGGGGGTGTTGAGCGGGTAAGAACCGGTTCTACTGCAGGTTCTAATGGAGCCTGGCCTCTTCCTCTTCCTCTTCGGCTGACTGTCTGACTGGGTTCTGCTGTGGCCTTTTCTCCCTGCTTGTCTGACTGGTTCTACCATGGCCTCTTCTGTCTGTCTGTCTGTCTGTCTGTCTGTCTGTCTGTCTGTCTGTCTGTCTGTCTGTCTGTCTGTCTATCTGACTGTCTGACTGTCTGACTGACTGGTGATACCATGGCCTCTTCTGTCTGTCTGACTGACTGGTGATACCATGGCCTCTTCTGTCTGTCTGACTGGCTGGTTCTAATATGGCCTCTAATGGTATTATTCTCTGCTTGACTGACTGACCGCTCCTCTGGTCTGCCTGCTTGACTGACTGACCGCTCCTCTGGTCTGCCTGCTTGAAGGACTGACTGATTCTTATTTAACCTGTTCTCTTTGCCTGAGTGACTGGTTCTGCTGTGGCCTCTTCTTCCAGCCTGACTTACAGACTGTTACCGTTGTCTTTCTGACTAGTTCAAATGTGGCCTCTTCTTGATACCTGACTGACTTGTTCTACTGTTGGTCTCCTCTCTGACTGACTGACTGGTTCTACTGTTGGTCTCCTCTCTGACTGACTGGTTCTACTGTTGGTCTCCTCTCTGACTGACTGGTTCTACTGTTGGTCTCCTCTCTGACTGACTGGTTCTACTGTTGGTCTCCTCTCTGACTGACTGGTTCTACTGTTGGTCTCCTCTCTGACTGACTGACTGGTTCTACTGTTGGTCTCCTCTCTGACTGACTGACTGGTTCTACTGTTGGTCTCCTGTCTTACTGACTGGTTCTACTGTTGGTCTCCTCTCTGACTGACTGGTTCTACTGTTGGTCTCCTCTCTGACTGACTGACTGGTTCTACTGTTGGTCTCCTCTCTGACTGATTGGTTCTGCTGTTGGTCTCCTCTCTGACTGACTGACTGGTTCTACTGTTGGTCTCTGTCTGACTGACTGGTTCTACTGTTGGTCTCTCCTCTCTGAAGGTCGAGAGCCATGCGTCCTCCGAAACACGACCCGCCAAGCCGCACTACTTCTTGACACACTGCTCTCTTAACCTGGAAGCCAGCCGCACCAATGTGTCGGAGGAAACACCGTATAGATGGTGACTGAAGTCATGCACCGGGCCCGCCACAAGGAGCAGCTAGATCCCGTTCGGACAAGGACATCCCAGCCGGGAGAACCCTCCCCTAAATCGGACGACGCTGGGACAATTGTGCCCCGCCTCATGGGTCTCCCGGTCGCAGCCAGCTGTGACACAGGCGGGATCGAGCCCGGGTCTGTAGTGACACCTCTAGCACTGCGATGCAGTGCCTTAGACCGCTGCGCCACTCGGGAGTTCATCCAGCCTGACTTACTGACTAACTGACTAGTTAAACTTTGGCCTTTTCTTCCAGCCTGACTTACTGACTGCTCCTATTTCTGACTGACTGACTTGCTGACTGTCTCTCCACCTCCTCTCCTCTACCTCTTCCTGATAAACCACTCTATTCTAGTCTCATGCTTTTAGTTGGGATGGATGCTGCTGTTATTGCTGTTGGCTGGGGAATACAGGGACCTATTAAAGCCCATCTATAATGTACGATGTCTTAAGATGTGTCTATAATATGTTTAAAGTTGTTTGTCATGACAACATTCATGATCTTTAGCACCTGTATGTCTGACTTTGTTTTCATGTGTATATCCACCGTATCTCTGTTTTCTGTTGTTTGCATGCTTCACACTCAACATTTAGTCCCCAAAAATGCCATAGATTCCCGCTTAGAATGTGAATCCACATCAATCCTAAATAGACATCAGAGAACAGAGGGAGAGGATAGGGAGACATACAGTGCCTTGCGAAAAAGTATTCGGCCCCCTTGAACTTTGCGACCTTTTTGCCACATTTCAGGCTTCAAACATAAAGATATAAAACTATTTTTGTGAAGAATCAACAACAAGTGGGGCACAATCATGAAGTAGAACGACATTTATTGGATATTTCAAACTTTTTTAACAAATCAAAAACTGAAAAATTGGGCGTGCAAAATTATTCAGCCCCTTTACTTTCAGTGCAGCAAACTCTCTCCAGAAGTTCAGTGAGGATCTCTGAATGATCCAATGTTGACCTAAATGACTAATGATGATAAATACAATCCACCTGTGTGTAATCAAGTCTCCGTATAAATGCGCCTGCACTGTGATAGTCTCAGAGGTCCGTTAAAAGCGCAGAGAGAACATGAAGAACATGAAGAACAAAGAACACACCAGGCAGGTCGAGACAGGCGCCGACAGAGATGGCCGCCTCGCTTCGCGTTCCTAGGAAACTATGCAGTTTTTTGTTTTTTTACGTGTTATTTCTTACATTAGTACCCCAGGTCATCTTAGGTTTCATTACATACAGTCGAGAAGAACTACTGAATATAAGATCAGCGTCAACTCACCATCAGTACGACCAGAATATGTTTTCCGCGACCTTGATCCTGTGTTCTGCCTTACAAACAGGACAACGGAATGGATCGCATGCAGCGACCCAAGAAAACGACTCGAAAAAGAGGGAAACGTAGCGGTCTTCTGGTCAGACTCCGGACAAGGGCACATCGCGCACCACTCCCCAGCATTCTTCTTGCCAATGTCCAGTCTCTTGACAACAAGGTTGATGAAATCCGAGCAAGGGTAGCATTCCAGAGGGACATCAGAGACTGCAACGCTTCTCTGCTTCACGGAAACATGGCTTACTGGGAAGACGCTATCCGATGCGGTGCAGCCAACGGGTTTCTCCACGCATCGCGCCGACAGAAACAAACATCTTTCTGGTAAGAAGAGTGGCGGGGGCGTATGCCTCATGACTAACGAGACATGGTGTGATGAAGGAAACATACAGGAACTCAAATCCTTCTGTTCACCTGATTTAGAATTCCTCACAATCAAATGTAGACCGCATTATCTTCCAAGAGAATTCTCTTCGATTATAATCACAGCCGTATATATCCCCCAAGCAGACACATCGATGGCTCTGAGCAGAACTTTATTTAACTCTTTGCAAACTGAAAACCATTTATCCGGAGGCTGCATTCATTGTAGCTGGGGATTTTAACAAAGCTAATCTGAAAACAAGACTCTAAATTTTATCAGCATATCGATTCGCAACCAGGGGTGGTAAAACCTGGATCATTGTTACTCTAACTTCCGCGACGCATATAGGCCCTGCCCCGCCCCCTTCGGAAAAGCTGACCACGACTCCATTTTGTTGATCCCTGCCTACAGGCAGAAACTTAAACAAGAGGCTCCCACGCTGAGGTCTGTCCAACGCCTGGTCAGACCAAGCTGACTCCACACTCCAAGACTGCTTCCATCACGTGACTGGGACATGTTTCGTATTGCGTCAGATAAAAATATTGGACGAATACGCTGATTCGGTGTGCGAGTTCATTAGAACGTGCGTTGAAGATGTCGTTCCCATAGCAACGATAAAAACATTCCCCAACCAGAAACCGTGGATTGATGGCAGCATTCGCGTGAAACTGAAAGCGCGAACCACTGCTTTTAATCAGGGCAAGGTGTCTGGCAACATGACCGAATACAAACAGTGCAGCTATTCCCTCTGCAAGGCTATTAAACAAGCTAAGCGTCAGTACAGAGACAAAGTAGAATCTCAATTCAACGGCTCAGACACACGAGGCATGTGGCAGGGTCTACAGTCAATCACGGACTACAAGAAGAAACCCAGCCCAGTCACGGACCAGGATGTCTTGCTCCCAGGCAGACTAAATAACTTTTTTGCCCGCTTTGAGGACAATACAGTGCCACTGACACGGCCTGCAATGAAAACATGCGGTCTCTCCTTCACTGCAGCCGAGGTGAGTAAGACATTTAAACGTGTTAACCCTCGCAAGGCTGCAGGCCCAGACGGCATCCCCAGCCGCGCCCTCAGAGCATGCGCAGACCAGCTGGCCGGTGTGTTTACGGACATATTCAATCAATCCCTATACCAGTCTGCTGTTCCCACATGCTTCAAGAGGGCCACCATTGTTCCTGTTCCCAAGAAAGCTAAGGTAACTGAGCTAAACGACTACCGCCCCGTAGCACTCACTTCCGTCATCATGAAGTGCTTTGAGAGACTAGTCAAGGACCATATCACCTCCACCCTACCTGACACCCTAGACCCACTCCAATTTGCTTACCGCCCAAATAGGTCCACAGACGATGCAATCTCAACCACACTGCACACTGCCCTAACCCACCTGGACAAGAGGAATACCTATGTGAGAATGCTGTTCATCGACTACAGCTCGGCATTCAACACCATAGTACCCTCCAAGCTCGTCATCAAGCTCGAGACCCTGGGTCTCGGCCCGCCCTGTGCAACTGGGTACTGGACTTCCTGACGGGCCGCCCCCAGGTGGTGAGGGTAGGCAACAACATCTCCTCCCGCTGATCCTCAACACGGGGCCCCACAAGGGTGCGTTCTGAGCCCTCTCCTGTACTCCTGTTCACCCACGACTGCGTGGCCACGCACGCCTCCAACTCAATCATCAAGTTTTGCGGACGACACAACAGTGGTAGGCTTGATTACCAACAACGACGAGACGGCCTACAGGGAGGGAGGTGAGGGCCCTCGGAGTGTGGTGTCAGGAAAATAACCTCACACTCAACGTCAACAAAATTAAGGAGATGATTGTGGACTTCAGGAAACAGCAGAGGGAACACCCCTATCCACATCGATGGAACAGTAGTGGAGAGGGTAGCAAGTTTTAAGTTCCTCGGCATACACATCACAGACAAACTGAATTGGTCCACTCACACTGACAGCGTCGTGAAGAAGGCGCAGCAGCGCCTCTTCCAACCTCAGGAGGCTGAAGAAATTGGGGCTTGTCACCAAAAGCACTCACAAACTTCTACAGATGCACAATCGAGAGCATCCTGGCGGGCTGTATCACCGCCTGGTACGGCAACTGCTCCGCCCTCAACCGTAAGGCTCTCCAGAGGGTAGTGAGGTCTGCACAACGCATCCCCGGGCAAACTACCTGCCCTCCAGGACACCTACACCACCCGATGTTACAGGAAGGCCATAAAGATCATCAAGGACATCAACCACCCGAACCACTGCCTGTTCACCCGCTATCATCCAGAAGGCGAGGTCAGTACAGGTGCATCAAAGCTGGGACCGAGAGACTGAAAAACAGCTTCTATCTCAAGGCCATCAGACTGTTAAACAGCCACCACTAACATTGAGTGGCTGCTGCCAACACACTGTCATTGACACTGACCCAACTCCAGCCACTTTAATAATGGGAATTGATGGGAAATTATGTAAATATATCACTAGCCACTTTAAACAATGCTACCATATATAATGTTACTTACCCTACATTATTCATCTCATATGCATACGTATATACTGTACTCTACATCATCGACTGCATCCTTATGTAATACATGTATCACTAGCCACTTTAACTATGCCACTTTGTTTACTTTGTCTACATACTCATCTCATATGTATATACTGTACTCGATACCATCTACTGTATGCTGCTCTGTACCATCACTCATTCATATATCCTTATGTACATATTCTTTATCCCCTTACACTGTGTATAAGACAGTAGTTTTGGAATTGTTAGTTAGATTACTTGTTGGTTATCACTGCATTGTCGGAACTAGAAGCACAAGCATTTCGCTACACTCGCATTAACATCTGCTAACCATGTGTATGTGACAAATAAAATTGGATTTGATTTGATTTGATTTGATTTGATTTGAGATACTGTTGTGAAGAAGTTTAAAGACGGATTTGGATACAAAAAGATTTCCCAAGCTTTAAACATCCCAAGGAGCACTGTGCAAGCGATAATATTGAAATGGAAGGAGTATCAGACCACTGCAAATCTACCAAGACCTGGCCGTCCCTCTAAACTTTCAGCTCATACAAGGAGAAGACTGATCAGAGATGCAGCCAAGAGGCCCATGATCACTCTGGATGAACTGCAGAGATCTACAGCTGAGGTGGGACACTCTGTCCATAGGACAACAATCAGTCGTATATTTCACAAATCTGGCCTTTATGGAAGAGTGGCAAGAAGAAAGCCATTTCTTAAAGATATCCATAAAAACTGTTGTTTAAAGTTTGCCACAAGCCACCTGGGAGACACACCAAACATGTGGAAGAAGGTGCTCTGGTCAGATGAAACCAAAATTGAACTTTTTGGCAACAATGCAAAACGTTATGTTTGGCGTAAAAGCAACACAGCTCATCACCCTGAACACACCATCCCCACTGTCAAACATGGTGGTGGCAGCATCATGGTTTGGGCCTGCTTTTCTTCAGCAGGGACAGGGAAGATGGTTAAAATTGATGGGAAGATGGATGGAGCCAAATACAGGACCATTCTGGAAGAAAACCTGATGGAGTCTGCAAAAGACCTGAGACTGGGACGGAGATTTGTCTTCCAACAAGACAATGATCCAAAACATAAAGCAAAATCTACAATGGAATGGTTCAAAAATAAACATATCCAGGTGTTAGAATGGCCAAGTCAAAGTCCAGACCTGAATCCAATCGAGAATCTGTGGAAAGAACTGAAATCTGCTGTTCACAAATGTTCTCCATCCAACCTCACTGAGCTCGAGCTGTTTTGCAAGGAGGAATGGGAAAAAATGTCAGTCTCTCGATGTGCAAAACTGATAGCGACATACCCCAAGCGACTTACAGCTGTAATCGTAGCAAAAGGTGGCGCTACAAAGTATTAACTTAAGGGGGCTGAATAATTTTGCACGCCCAATTTTTCAGTTTTTGATTTGTTAAAAAAGTTTGAAATATCCAATAAATGTTGTTCCACTTCATGATTGTATCCCACTTGTTGTTGATTCTTCACAAAAAAATACAGTTTTATACTTTATGTTTGAAGCCTGAAATGTGGCAAAAGGTCAAGGGGGCCGAATACTTTCGCAAGGCACTGTACATGGAGATAGACAGGATGTGGAGAAACAGAGAGAACCCTGGGAGTAATTCTACTGAGGGTTCTAAGGGTGTATATACTGTAGACAACAGGAGACAGGACGTGGAGAAACAGAGAGGCCCCTGGGAGTAATTCTACTGAGGGTTCTAAGGGTGTATATACTGTAGACAACAGGAGACAGGATGTGGAGAAACAGAGAGAACCCTGGGAGTAATTCTACTGAGGGTTCTAAGGGTGTATATACTGTAGACAACAGGAGACAGGACGTGGAGAAACAGAGAGGCCCCTGGGAGTAATTCTACTGAGGGTTCTAAGGGTGTATTTACTGTAGACAACAGGAGACAGGACGTGGAGAATCATTTTTTCTCTACTTGTAACTCAGTTAGTTTGTCTCATCCATCTTCCCAGTTATTGTATCCATTTGGGACACAGACGGGGCCGTGGGTCAGCAGTGCTAGACGTACTCAGCCCTGTAGAAAGAGTCTGTGGTGTGGGACTGTAATTTCAGAACTTCCCAGGTGACCAATACTCCACTCAAGCACCACTCACCAACACAGTGATTTCCTCAGACACCAACCAGGGAGGTGGGAATCTGTGTCGGCCCTATAGTCGTAGTCATGCATCCCAAATGGAAACCTGTTCCCTTTATAGTGCACTACTTTTGATCAGGGCCCACCGGGAACAGGGTGCTGTTTGACCAGGGCCCACAGGGAACAGGGTGCTGTTTGACCAGGGCCCCATAGGGAACAGGGTGCTGTTTAACCAGGGCCCCATAGGGAACAGGGTGCTGTTTAACCAGGGCCCCATAGGGAACAGGGTGCTGTTTGACCAGGGCCCCATAGGGAACAGGGTGCTGTTTGACCAGGGCCCCATAGGGAACAGGGTGCTGTTTGACCAGGGCCCCCTAGAAAACAGGTGCTGTTTTACCAGGGCCCATAGGGAACAGGTGCTGTTTTACCAGGGCCCATAGGGAACAAATCAAATCAAATCAAATTTATTTATATAGCCCTTCGTACATCAGCTGATATCTCAAAGTGCTGTACAGAAACCCAGCCTAAAACCCCAAACAGCAAACAATGCAGGTGTAAAAGCACGGTGGCTAGGAAAAACTCCCTAGAAAGGCCAAAACCTAGGAAGAAACCTAGAGAGGAACCAGGCTATGTGGGGTGGCCAGTCCTCTTCTGGCTGTGCCGGGTAGAGATTATAACAGAACATGACCAAGATGTTCAAATGTTCATAAATGACCAGCATGGTCGAATAATAATAAGGCAGAACAGTTGAAACTGGAGCAGCAGCACAGTCAGGTGGACTGGGGACAGCAAGGAGTCATCATGTCAGGTAGTCCTGGGGCACGGTCCTAGGGCTCAGGTCCTCCGAGAGAGAGAAAGAAAGAGAGAATTAGAGAGAGCATATGTGGGGTGGCCAGTCCTCTTCTGGGCTGTGCCGGGTGGAGATTATAACAGAACGTGGCCAAGATGTTCAAATGTTCATAAATGACCAGCATGGTTGAATAATAGTAAGGCAGAACAGTTGAAACTGGAGCAGCAGCATGGCCAGGTGGACTGGGGACAGCAAGGAGTCATCATGTCAGGTAGTCCTGGGACATGGTCCTAGGGCCCAGGCCAGTTGAAACTGGAGCAGCAGCATGGCCAGGTGGACTGGGGACAGCAAGGAGTCATCATGTCAGGTAGTCCTGGGGCATGGTCCTAGGGCTCAGGTCCTCCGAGAGAGAGAAAGAAAGAGAGAAGGAGAGAATTAGAGAACGCACACTTAGATTCACACAGGACACCGAATAGGACAGGAGAAGTACTCCAGATATAACAAACTGACCCTAGCCCCCCGACACATAAACTAATGCAGCATAAATACTGGAGGCTGAGACAGGAGGGGTCAGGAGACACAGGAACAGGCTGCTGTTTGACCAGGGCCCCATAGGGAACAGGGTGCTGTTTGACCAGGGCCCCATAAGGAACAGGGTGCTGTTTGACCAGGGCCCCATAGGGAACAGGGTGCTGTTTGACCAGGGCCCCATTGAGAACAGGTGCTGTTTGACCAGGGCCCAAAGGGAACAGGGTGCTGTTTGACCATGGCCCCATAGGGAACAGGTGCTGTTTTACCAGGGCCCATAGGGAACAGGTGCTGTTTGACCAGGGCCCCATAGGGAACAGGGTGCTGTTTGACCAGGGCCCATAGGGAATAGGTGCTGTTTGACCAGGGCCCACCCTGGTGCTGTTTTACCAGGGCCCCAAAGGGAACAGGGTGCTATTTGACCAGGGCCCCATAGGGAACAGAGTGCTGTTTGACCAGGGCCCCATAGAGAACAGGGTGCTGTTTGACCAGGGCCCCATAGAGAACAGGGTGCTGTTTGACCAGGGCCCCATTGAGAACAGGGTGCTGTTTGACCAGGGCCCATAGAGAACAGGGTGCTGTTTGACCAGAGCCCCATAGAGAACAGGGTGCTGTTTGACCAGGGCCCCATAGGGAACAGGGTGCTGTTTGACCAGGGCCCCACAGGGAACAGGGTGCTGTTTGACCAGGGCCCCATAGGGAACAGGGTGCTGTTTGACCAGGGCCCCATAGGGAACAGGGTGCTGTTTGACCAGGGCCCCATAGGGAACAGGGTGCTGTTTGACCAGGGCCCCATAGGGAACAGGTGCTGTTTGGAACCCACATGTAGATCCACTAGCTGAATTCTAAAGAGTAGATTCCAAAGAGTAGAATGGTAGTAGTTGAAAGTGCTGTTTGTTATTCAGAGTCTCATCACACTCTTCACCTTTCTTTCTATTGCATCACTTGAGAAGGATGCTACAAAGTGCATGACGTATCGTCCTCCAGATCTGTGTATTTCACCTTCCCTTCTTTCTAGTGCAATGCAGCTGAGTTCTCTCTCCTGTTGCTGCTGGTAATTGTTGAAGTCTCACCACCTAAAATACACTGAGTACACGAAACATTAAGAACACCTTCCTACTATTGAGTTGCACATTTGCCCTCAGAACATCCTCAATGTTTTGGGGAGTGGAGTCTACAATGTTTCAAATTATTCCCACAGTTGTGCATAGACACAGGAAGTAGTTTGGGGGGGTGGGTGGGGTGGGGGGGCTGCGATTAACTTCGTTGATAGGGGTGAGCGTGAAAAACCCAGCAGCGTTGCAGTTCTTGACACAAACCTGTGAGCCTGGAACCCACTACTATACCCCGTTCAAAGGCTCTTAAATCTTTTGTCTTGCCCCTCCACCCTCTGACACAAACACAATCCATGTCTCAATTGTCTCAAGGCTTAAAAACTCCTTTAACACGTCTCCTCCACCTTCATCTACACTGATTGAAGTGGATTTAACAGGTGACATCAATAAGGGATCATATCTTCTTTCACCTGGATTCACCTGGTCAGTCTGTCATGGAAAGTAAAAAGGTGTTCCTAATGTTTTGTCCAGTCAGTGTACATGCAGTACTCATATCTGTGTTCGTTGATGTTGTGACAAAAGTATTTATTCTGTATCCACAGTGGGACAAATTGGGCAACTTTGATTGTGATGAGAGTTAGATTTCTTGCTTTAAATTCACTTTCTTTTTCCTTTTCTAATAGGCTACTTGCTGCTTGCTCAGAAAAAAAACTCTGAATCTGTTGATACAATGGGTTTTCAGATCCGCTCTCTCCTCCCTCTCCATCCTCCTCCCTCTCTATCCTCCTCCTCCTCTCCTTCCTCCCTCTCCTCCTCTCATTCCTCCCACTCCTCCTCTCTCTCCTCTTCTTCCACTCTCTCCTCCTCCTCCTCCTCTTCCACTCTCTCCTCCTCCTCTTCTTCTCTCTCTTCTTCCTCTTCCTCTTCCTCTCTCCTCCTCTTCCTCTCTCTCCTCCTCATCCTTCATCTTCCTCCTCTTCCTCTCTCTCATCCTCCTCCCCTTCCTCTCTCCTCACCTCTTCTCCTCCATCTCCTCTCCTCCTCTCCTGTCCTTGCAGAGAGTTTTCCAAGGAGAGAGAGAAGGCCAAGGCCAGAGGAGACTTCCAGAAGCTGAGAGAGAAGCAACAGCTGGAGGAGGACCTGAAGGGTTATCTGGACTGGATCACACAGGCTGAAGACATCGACCCAGAGAACGAGGAGGAGGGGCTCGACGAGGAGAAGCCCAGAAACCGTGAGTGCAGTCTGGGGAGAGGAGGGAGGGAAAGAGGGGGAGGTTATGGAGGTGGACTAGACTCAATGAAATGGTGATTGGTGGGATTAGTTGTGTGTTTGTATGTAGGTGTAATTTGTGTTGGGTGTGTGTAGGATTGCGTGTGTGTGTGTGTGTGTGTGTGTGTGTGTGTGTGTGTGTGTGTGTTTGTGTGTGTGTGTGTGTGTGTGTGTGTGCACCGGGCATGTGTGTGTTGGACCAATGAGGATTGTCAGAGAGGAGTAACCAATCAAGTGCAACAGTTGTGGCAATCAATACTTTTCCACCTGAGCCTCAGAGCACAATACCCTCAGTACAGTGTGTGTGTGTGTGTGTGTGTGTGTGTGTGTGTGTGTGTGTGTGTGTGTGTGTGTGTGTGTGTGTGTGTGTGTGGTGTGTGTGTGTGTGTGTGTGTGTGTGTGTGTGTGTGTGTGTGTGTGTGTGTGTGTGTGTGTGTGTGTGTGTGTGTGTGTGTGTGTGTGTGTGTGTGCGTGCGTGCTTGCCTGAATGAGTTGTCTCTCCTATCCTGTAGCTCAGCACAGGGCCTCCCAGGCAGTTCATTGCAGCCTGGTCCTAAATCACAGTGGATGGGATTGGCAGTCTCTCCCCTCTACAGTCAATGGGCTATTGATTCCCCTAACACCACCATGCTACGATACCATTCCCCCTAACACCACCATGCTACGGTACCATTCCCCTAACACCACCATGCTACGATACCATTCCCCTAACACCACCATGCTACGATACCATTCCCCTAACACCACCATGCTACGATACCATTCCCCCTAACACCACCATGCTACGATACCATTCCCCTAACACCACCATGCTACGGTACCATTCCCCCTAACACCACCATGCTACGATACCATTCCCCCTAACACCACCATGCTACGATACCATTCCCCTAACACCACCATGCTACGATACCATTCCCCTAACACCACCATGCTACGATACCATTCCCCTAACACCACCATGCTACGATACCATTCCCCTAACACCACCATGCTACGGTACCATTCCCCTAACACCACCATGCTACGATACCATTCCCCCTAACACCACCATGCTACGATACCATTCCCCTAACACCACCATGCTACCATACCATTCCCCTAACACCACCATGCTACCATACCATTCCCCTAACACCACCATGCTACGATACCATTAACCTAACACCACCATGCTACGATACCATTAACCTAACACCACCATGCTA